>NW_005371132.1:351407-360733 GCF_000412655.1 Myotis brandtii
GTTGTTGTGAACTCTTCAGTGATGCCTTCCCCAGGATATTTGCAGATGTGGTTGGAAAAAGTCATTTCATCCCCGACCTTTGCATGTCAGGTGCTGGGGTGCTGGGGTGCCTCCTCCCCTGCGCCCGGCTCTCCAATCCCAATGCGGCTCTCTCTCCCTCTGATCGCCATGGCGACCACTGGGTGCAGGCCAGGCGGCACTCCCGGTCCCCCAGGGGTGCTGCCCGGCCTGTGCCCCAGCTCTCTCTCCCTCCGATCGCCATGGCGACCACCGGGCCTTGGCCCCGGCTCTCTCTCCCTCCATCGCCATGGCGACCATGGGGACGCAGGCGAGGCAACACCCCCGCGGCTCTTGCCTGCTGCCTGGGTTTCTGATCACTGTTCTTCCATCCTTCCCCTTTCACCTCCCATCATTGTGCCTACATATGCAAATAACCGCCATCTTTGTTGGCAGTTAATTTGCATATCACCCTCCAGAGGATATTTTTTCCATTGATTTTTTAGAGAAAGTGGGAAAGAGGGAGAAGAGGGGAGGAAGAAAGAAACACTGATGTGAGAGAGACACATCAATTGGTTGCCTCTTGCACGTGCCCTGACAGGCTGGGGACAAACCTGCAACTGAGGTATGTGCCCTTGGTCAGGAATTGAACCCTTGACCCTTTGGTCCATGGGCCTATGCTCTAATCACTTAGTGAACCAACCAGGGCTATTTCCTGTATTTTAGTACAAAAACTTATAATGTACTATAAAAATTTACATGACATTACCAAAAATGAAGTTGAAAAAAAACATTTCCAAATCACCATCTATAATAATAAAAGCATAATATGCTAATTAGACTGGACAGCTGAACGACCTTCTGGACAAACCTGGGGCTGCGAGGGCCAAGGCAAGCCACCGCGGCTGCGAGGGCTGATCCCCTTGCATGAATTTTGTGCAGTAGGCCTTTAGTTAATAATAAAAATCCCACAGGTTTTAATCAACCATGCCAGAGGGAAATATGAATTAGCACTTTTTTAATAGAAAATATTACAAAACAATACAAAATAATGTTCATAGTTGTTAGAGTATATAGTAAAAAATAATAAAAATGAATTATAAAATGTGTCAGGAAGGTAATTAATAAAATATTATGGATTTTTTATGAACTTTGTGATGCTTTTGATAGCTTTGTAAGAGTCATAATTTGTTTTCATGCCCTAAGTTTTAATGTGTATATCTAATTTTGTATTCATTGGTTTTGTGTGTTTTATTCTTTCCTTTTAATGAAGGCCATGAAAAATTTCAGGCCAAAGTTATTAAATCTTCCCAAATTGATATTTTTGTATGTTAAACTGTTCCTGTGTTTATTTTTTGCCACCTCCTGCATAACATATGCTCTATGTGTGCAGAAACTCTGTTTTGTCCTCAACTCTATCTTCAGCACATAGAACCACGATAGCACACAGAAGGCACTTGATAAATATTTATTGAATGAAAGAATGACCTCAAAGGATAGGTTATTGTAATTTCTTCAGTTATTTTGATAATTCTTAGTGATGACTTATACTGAGAATTTGAAATAGCCTGTTTCCATTAAACATAATAAATTAAACATAATAAGAGCATTTTGTGCTATTTTCTGAAATGACCATTTAGCATGTATTTTCTAACATAATAGTGAGATAAAATGATGCCATTAACTCAACTCTTGCTTTTCATGAGATCATTTAAATCAGGCAAAACAATGTATTCATAAAACCTATGTAGTGCTCAAATCAATATAAAAAAATTGGGCCAAAACCACTAGCTATTTATTCAAGTATTTGTTGTGTACCTGTTATATCTCTAGCACAGAGCCAGGCATGTGGGGAGATAGGAAATATTTTTTTCTTTTACATATGGCTTTATTTTTTCTTTAAAAGCAGCAACAGTGTCATCTATGTCCTATATACTATGTGCTTAGTGTGATGGCTTTTTGATGTCCACTTGGTTTGAGTGAACTACAGTCCCCAGAATTCTCTATCTTGTATGTGTCTGGTTGGAGCAGGTTACAATGGCTGTCCTCTGATGATAATAGGAAGATAGCTACCATTTTGTAGCATATATATAACTTCTTCCACTCATAGGAACTAGAATCCAGGAGCTGCTGTGAAGGGATTTTGAAGATGTGATTAAGGTCCCTAATCAGTAGTCTTTAAATTATAAAAAGGAAGAATACCTTGTATGGGCCTACCAATCAGTGGGAAAGCCTTTAAAAGAGGATTTAGGATTTTCCTAAAGTCAGGGCTCCGTACAGTCTCTGGCTTTGTAATTGCTCTCCCTTTCTTCTGGATCTTCCTTCCTGACCACCACCTGTGAACAGAAATCTTCAGCTTGTGCCTGTGGGATTACAGTCTGCTTGTCACTTTCTTTTTTAAAAAAACATATTTTATTGATTTTTTACAGAGAGGAAGGGAGAGGGATAGAGAATTAGGAACTTCGATGAGAGAGAAGCATCGATTAGCTGCCTCCTGAACGCCCCCCACTGGGGATGTGCCCGCAACCAAGGTACATGCCCTTGGCCGGAATCGAACCTGGGACCCTTCAGTCCGCAGGCTGATGCTCTATCCACTGAGCCAAACCGGTTAGGGCCTGCTTGTCACTTTCATTTCCTGACTGCCTGTATTATGAACTTTAGACTTGCTTACTCAGCCCCCATAATTGTACTAGCCATTCCCTTGTAATGAATATATCTCCTACTGGTCCCATTTCTCTGGTTGAATCCTGAGTAATACACTCACAAAATATTTCTTGACAAGACACAGTCTCTTTCTCAAAGGGCTTACAATCTCATAAGAGAACTGGTACCTGAAAATGAAAACATAGACAAGAGTTCAGGGTCACCTTTAGTTATAAGTGAAAATGTGTGATACAGAAAAGAAGCACTGTAGGATGTCAGGGTAGTAAGAGATCAGTATGGCCAAAAATTAGTGAGAAAATATTCACTAATAAAATGAAATATGAATTTGTTTATGAAGGATGCATAAAACTTAAAAGATCAGAGAAAAGTGAGAAAGCCATTCTGTTTAGTGAACAGCATTAGCAGTTATTGAGATTAAAATAGCATGTTGAGTCCAGAACATAGCAAACTGACTTCACATTAGACCAATATCCCACTTAAACTTTCACCTTAGTTGTCCTTCTACAAGCAGCTGGAAAGTCTAATAATGTCTTTAAGTTGTTATGAATTATTACCAAGAAAAGGTCAGGTATTTAACCCTAACAATCTTTTGTTAACTTGCAATGTTAATTTTTACAGTAATTTTTCAGAGTAAGATAAAAAATCCTGGGTACAGTGTGGTCTTTTGTAAAAGAAAAACATAAAAGCTCAGAAATGAAGCAACAAAAACAAAGATTGCCCTTCCTGTCCCTGCAAAATAGTCTTTAGCTTGTGGGCAGCTCTTCAAATTCACTGGGCCTGAGTTTGTTGAAAAATGAGTGAGCACATTTATTGAAAGGGTCAGGAAAGTCAAAGATGGCAGGTGTGTGTGGGGTTTATGTGTGTGCATGTGGGTGGGGTGGTAGCAGTGAAGGAACAGCTAGTCATACTTGAGGCAAGGTAATTCCAGAGGACAAGAATTTATTCTGATAATAACCCTGAAGGTTTTGGGGTTTCTGTGCTATACCAACAAAGATTAGCTTTGTTCACTGAGAATACATTTGGGGAATAACTTAGGGCATATATTCTTGCTGTAAATATACTTTTTATTCTTGTTTGTGAGCAGTCGACAATTCTAATATATGTATTCTTTGGCGGGGGGGTGGGGGGAATAGGATAAAAGGGCTTAAATTTTTCTAATGACTTCTCAATTTTAGCAAGCAGGCACCATGCTGGCAGTGATAGGAGAAATAATAGCTAGTATGTGTATAGCATTTTGTAGCTTACAAAGCACTGCCATCTATGCTACATAATTTCCTTCCAAGGCCCAGTAGGACTTCTTGGCAGGTCACAGTAACCCTGTGATACAGTCTCAGACTGTATTTTATGCATACACTTTAAGGCTTTCATCATCTCTCTCTAATTAGGACACCTTCTGAAATAACGCTGTGTTGATTCATAAGTAGTTTTGTCCCCTAACCTACGAATATCACCCTCCTCCCATAGCCCCAAATTATCCAACTGGGGCCCTGGACTCTCCACTATGATCAAAGAAAGGGTTAATATCTTACTCCAGGACCCAGCTCTGATTGACTGATGCCCAGGCCATGCTGATTGTTAAACATCATAAATCATATTCCTTAGTTACTGATTTTATACCAATTATCAGTATTTTCAAACTTGAAATCTGTCACATCTGATGTCTTTCTCTGTAGTTTCATTTGTTTTGGTGGTTTAAGCCTTAAAAATCATAATACTGCGATTTCAGTAGAATCTTAGGAAGGAGGAAAGATAAATGCAATAGCCAATGTGCTTTACTTAATCATAAATTTGATTAATAATCTTGAAAGTTGCTGAAAACATCCACTAGAATAAGGTTTATGTAAAAGCGCACTGTGGTATCTTGTTAATAAGTTCTACATGAAAAGAACAAGGATGCTTTGATCCAATAAGTGTGGAAATGTTGCATTAAATAAAGTCAAATGTGCTATTTCCCTAGCTTTATAGTACCTTTTCTATAATTATTGCTCATTGTTAATTTCCAAGCCAAGTTAAAATATGGGTTTCTCACACTTTTTTTTTGCCAATCAGAATCTTTCTCTCTTTTAAATTGAATACAAATGTCCATTTAAGGTAATAACATGTTATTATGTGCATTATTTTAGAAAGTGATGCATATTTGGGGAAACTGTGATGCATTATCTGCAGTTCATTGGGCATCTAACACTCCTGTTTAAAGTCTCCTGTTCAACACTTCTGTTTAAAATATGAATTTCAGCAAAAAAGCTGGGAACTATTTTTCCCATAATCTCCTTATCTGAGTAGTCCTGGATTTCAGTTTGCCCATGAAAGCAAATTGAAAGAGATGAGGAAAACCTAGATGAAATGGACATATTCTTAGAAAAATACAAACTTCCAAAATTCAGTCAGGAAGAATCAAAAAATCTTAATAGGTTGATAACTACCAAAGAAATTGAAGCAGTAATAAAAAAAAAATCTTCCAGCAAACAAAAGCCCTGCTCCGGACAGCTTCACAGGGGAGTTTTTCCAAACATTCAAAGAAGAACTAAAACCTATCCTTCTTAGACTGTTCCAAAAAAATTCAAGAGGAAGGCACACTTCCAAGCTGTTTCTATGAAGCCAGCATTACCCTAATCCCAAAACCAGATAAAGACACCACAAAGAAAGAGAATTACAGGCCAATATCCCTCCTGAACATAGATGCTAAAATCCTCAACAAAATTCTAGCAAATCAGATCCAGCGTTACATTAGAAAAATCATAAACCATGGCAAAGTGGGATTTATTTCAGGGATGTGAGGCTGGTACAATATCCGCAAGTCAATACACATGATATATCACATAAACAAAGTTTTTTGAGAGACAAAAATCACATAATCATATCAATTGATGCAGAAAAAGCATTTGACAAAATCCAACACCCATGCCTGGTAAAAACTCGCAGCAAAGTGGGAATAGAGGGATCATACCTCAACATAATAAAAGCCTTATATGACAAACCTATAGCCAACATCATACTCAATGGGCAAATACTAAAACCATTTCCCTTAAGGACAGGAATGCCCACTTTCACCACTTCTCTTCGACAAAGTACTGGAAGTGCTAGCCATGGCAATCAGACAAGAAGGAGAAATAAAAGGCATGCAAATTGGAAAAGAAGAAGTAAAATTGTTACTATTTACAGATGACATGATATTGTACATAGAAAACCATAAAGACTCCACCAAAAACTACTAGACTTAATAAATGAATTTGGCAATGTAGCAGGATACAAAATTAAAAGCCAGAAATCTATGGCTTTTTTTTATGCCCCAGTAATGAGCTCACAGAAAGAGAAACTAAAAAAAAATCCCATTTACCATCGCACCAAAAAAAAAATTAAGATACCTAGGAATAAACTTAACTAAGGAGGTAAAAGATCTGTACTTGGAAAACTACAGGACATTGAAAAAAGAGATATAGGAAGACATAAACAAATGGAAAATATACCATGTTCATGGATTGGTAGAATCAACATCATTAAAATGTCCACACTACCCAAAGTAATCTATAGATTCAATGCAATCCCCATTCAAATACCAATGGCATATTTCACAGACCTAGAAAAAACTCTCCAAAGATTCATCTGGAATAAAAAAAGAGCCCAAATATCCTCAGCAATCCTGAGAAAAAAGAACAAAGTTGGAAGGATCATAATACCAGATATCAAGTTATATTACAAAGACACTATTCTCAAAACTGCCTGGTACTGGCATAAGACAAGACATATAGACCAATGGAACAGAACAGAGAACCCAGAAATTGACCCAGCCATTATGTTCAATTAATATTTGACAAAGGAGGCAAGAGCATACAATGGAGTCAAGACAGTCTCTTCAATAAATGGTGCTGGGAAAATTGGACAGAGACATGCAGAAAATGAAACTAGATCACCAACTTATACCATACACAAAAATAAACTCAAAATGGATAAAAGACTTAAACATAAGACAGGAAAACATAAAAATCTTAGAAGAATTCACAGGCAGCAAAATATCAGACATATGCTGTAGCAATATCTTTACTGATACAGTTTCTAGGACAATGGAAACTAAGGAGAAAATAAACAAATGGAACTACATCAAAATAAAAAGCTTCTGCACAGCAAAAGACACCATCAACAACACACCAAGAAAGCCCGCTGCATAGGAGAATATATTTGCCAATGCTTTCTCAGATAAGGGTTTAATCTCGAAAATTTATAGGGAACTCATACAACTTAACTAAAGGAAGATAAACAATCTAATCAAAAAATGGGCAAAGGACCTAAATAGACACTTTTTGAAAGAGGATATACAGAAGGCCAAGAGACATATGAAAACATGCTTAAAGTCACTAATCGTCCGAGAGATGCAAATCAAAACAACAATGCAGTGCCATCTCACACCTGTAAAATGGCTAGCATCAACAAATCTACAAATGTCAAGTGCTGGCGAGGATATGGAGAAAAAGAAACCTTCATGCACTGCTGGTGGAAATGCAGACTGGTGCAGCCACTGTGGAAAACAGTATGGAATTTCCTCAAAAAACTAAAAATGGAACTTCCATTTGACCCAGTGATCCCACTTCTAGGAATATATCCCAAGAAAACAGAAACACCAACTAGAAAGTATATATGCACCCCTATGTTCATAGCAGCACAATTTACAATAACTAAGATTTGGAAACAGCCTAAGTGCCCATCAGTAGATGAATGGATTAGAAAACTGTGGTACATCTACACGATGGAATACTATGCTGCTGTAAAAAAGAAGGAACTCTTACCATTTGCAACAGCATGGATGGAACTGGAGAGCATTATGCTAAGTGAAATAAGCCAGTCAATGAAGGAAAAATACCACATGATCTCACACATTCATGGATAATAGAGACCATTACAAACTCTTGAACAATAATAGATACAGAGGCAGAGCTGCCTCAAACAGATTGTCAAACTGCAGCGGGAAGGCTGGGGAGGGTTGGGGGGCAGGAGGGAAGGGGGTAAGAGATCAACCGAAGGATGGCAAAAAAGAAAGAACTCTTACCATTCGCAACAGCATGAATGGACCTGGAGAGCATTATGCTAAGTGAAATAAGTCAGTTGGAGAAAGATAAATAACACATGATCTGACTCATTTGTGGAATATAAAGAACAACATAAACTGATGAACAAAAATAGATCCAGAGACATAGAAGCATCAAGTGGACCATCCAATCTCAGAGGGAAGCAGGGTAGGGTGTGGGGACAGGGGGTAAGAAATCAATCAAAGGACTTGTATGCATGAATCCTATATAATAAAACCCTAATATGCAAATCGACCAAAAGGCAGAATGACTGGCTGAACATCTGGTTGCTCTGACACGCACTTACCACCAGGGGACAGACGCTCAATGAAGGAGCTGCACCCTGGTCATCAGTGGACTCCAACATGGGGAGCACCGCTCAGCCAGAAGCTGGGTTCACGGCTGGTGAGCACAGTGGTGGTGGCAGGAGCCTCTCATGCCTCCGCTGCAGGCTGGTGGTAAGGAGCAAGGGGTTCTTCCACCGGGGAGCGGGCCTAAGCCAGGAGGCAGACATTCCCTGAGGGGTCCCGGACTGCGAGTGGGCACAGGTGGGCTGAGGGAGCCCCAGTGCATGAATTTCATGCACTGGGCCTCTAGTATAAGCATAATTAATGGACACAGACAGTAGGGGGTGAGGGCATGTGCTTGGGGGTGGGAGCTGCCTGGGAGAGGTCAATGGGGAAAAAAGGAGACATATGTAATACTTTAAACAATAAAGAATTTCAATTAAAAATAAATGTGCGATCTGACAGGTAAACCTAAAATTATTGAAAATATGAAATGTATATAATATTTTGGGATAAATGGATTTTATATTCATTTCTGCTTTGTCTAAAATTAGTCTATATTAGTATTATAATCAGAAAATGTAGACATAATATTCAAAGTCTGCATATTATATTTTGTATATAATATTTGATCATTATATTTTGTATTGTAACATTTATGTAAAAAATATATGCTACAGACACATACTGGAAAGAAATAAAGCAAACTCTTAGCAGAGGTTATCCCTGGATATTAAGATATGTGGCATTTTCTCTATTTTTCGGAATTTAATCACTTTCATTGTGGAGATGATCTTTACTTTAAAAGGAAATAAATATACATGGGGCATTATATTTGCCCTTGTGAAGCTTGCGGATTCCCAGCATAGTATTGATGGTTGAAAATAGATCATGGTCTTATAGAAGTCCAGGCCAGAAAAACATTTCACTAAAAGTCAAAATACTTTGTAAAAATTAAGTTTCCACTTTAAAAAATTATAGTGGGATAAATTTTCACCTGTCTTACAAAGATAGTTTTAGAGTGGAAAGTGATTCTAAAGCCAGGAACTTGTATATGGGGCTATACTAAGTGTCTAACTACTTCTCTAAGCTGCAAAGTCTACTATCCATACTAATAATAGAGGAGTATGTAAATTGTCTGAGACGCCATCACAGTAACAGTAACGACCAAATAGCAGGCTGCATGGGGCAACCAGGCTGGCAGGGGAGTTAGAGAGGGATGACCAAATGACTGAATGGAAGGCTGCGTGGGGCGACCAGGCCAGCAGGGCGGTTAGTGAAGGACAACCAAACTACTGAACAGCAGGCTGCGTGGGGC
>NW_005371132.1:361008-371100 GCF_000412655.1 Myotis brandtii
GGACAACCAGGCCAGCGGGGGGGGGGGCAATTGGGGGCGACCAGGCCAGCAGGCAGAGGCAGTTAGGGGTGATCAGGCTAGCAGAGGGGGCAGTTAGGGGCAATCAGGCAGGCAGGCAGGTGAGCAGTTAGGAGCCAGCGGTCCCGGATTATGAGAGGGATGTCTGACTGCTGGTTTAGGGATTGGGCCTAAACGGGCAGTCAGACATCCCCCAAGAGGTCCTAGATTGGAGAGGGTGCAGGGTGGGCTGAGGGAAACCCCCGGGCATAAATTTCATGCACCAGGCCTCTAGTCTATACTAATAAAATGGTAATATGCTAATTAGACTGGATATACCAGACTTCTTCCAGAATTCATTTCAGACTTCCTTCCTGACAAAGCCAGGAGTGTGGCCAGCCTGCAAACCACCTGTGGCCCCTCACCCAGGTCAGCCCCACCCCCCAGCAGGAACCCCCACCCCAATAAGGGGTGTGGCTGGCCTGCAAACCCCCTGAAGCCCCTCACCCAGGCCGGCTCCGCCCCAACAGGGATTCCCACCCTGATCGGGGGCAGGGACAGCCTGAAAATCCTGCAGCCCCTTGCTCCGGCTGGCCCTGCCTGCCTGTGGGGACCCCCCACCCTGATACAGGGCCCCCTTCAGGGAAGGCCAGCCAACCCCCACCTGTGAACCAGGCCTCTATTCTATATAATAAAAGGGTAATATGCAAATTGACCCTAACGGCAGAACAACCACTGGACCAATCACTGTGAGGCGCACTGACCACCTCTTGGTTCCTTTCCCTGGTGTGCAGGCTCCAATTGACTGATGGCCACCTGCAGTGGGGATGGGGCTGGCAAGCGACGGGAACAGCTGACCTCTTGTCCCTTCCCCCAGCCATCAGGCACCAATCACCTGATGGTGAATGGGGAACTGGGGGTGGGTGGCGGTGCGGGGCAGGGCCAGCTGCAGGCAGCTCGGGAAGATGGCCTTGATCACAGGCCAGTCCTAGGGACCGTACTTGTGCACGAATTTCGTGCTCTGGGCCTCTAGTATGCATGTATATTTGTATGTATATGTGTATGTGTACATATGTGTGTGTGTGTGTATGTGTATCATTATACTTTAAAATAAAAAATGTCAATTATAATTTTTTACAAAATAGCACCTTAATAAAATTTGAAAAAAATAAAAAGTAAGAGATGAGGAAATCATTGTTCTCTGGACATAGAATAACCAGGTAAGCTCTTGAGAATAGCCAGCTGAGTGGATTCAGTCTGGTCAGTACATTAAGACCTTCTCAGAGATACTAGGCGAGATCTCTAATCAGCAGTATTAGTGCTTTGGGCTGAGAAGACTCTGTGCCTTTCAGAGGCAGGTCCCCTAACATTTGGTAGAAGCTTTCCTGATCTCTGTCCTTTCTTCTAAGAAAGGTGTCAGCCCTTAATTCTTTTTTTAAAAAATATGTTTTTATTGATTTCAGAAAGGAATGGAGAGGAGAGAGAGAGAGAAGCATCAATGATGAGAGAGAATCATTGATGGACTGCCTCCTGCATGCCTCACACTGGGGACTGAGCCCACAATCTGAGCATATCCTCTGACTGGGAATCAAACCGTGACCTCCTGGTTCATAGATCAATGCTCAACCACTTAGCCACGCTGGCCAGGTGCCCTTAATTCTGTATGAAACCCTTTAGATCCATGATTCATAGGCTGTCTTCTTTTTTCCTGATGAGCTGACTCAATATGAACTTATAGTGTCAGTGAGTCAATCAGAAATGTCTATGTAGCTTCCCAGTCAAATATTAAAATAACCACTTAGGAGTTCATGAAATTTACTCAATTTTAAAAAGCCAGTGTTTAGAGAATTTTCTATAGCCTTTTTCAATTTAAAGCTGAGCAGTGTGACTATAAAAAATGCTGTTGTTTGTACAGGCAAGTCTTTACCCAAATGGCATCATTATTACATAAGTCTCCAAGACCTTGATGAGCATATGGAAATTAGACATTGAAAAATATAATTATCTAGTATAATATCCTTCATATGGTATATCTTACAAATACATTAATAATACTGAATTGGGGAGCTTTCTTATTGGAAAAAATCCCTTTTTAAAATGTAGTAGAGTATGAAGACTAAACTGGGATTAAAGGGAACACCATCATAAAACCAAAACAAAACATTAAAAGAAAACCCCAACAACTTCTTCTTCTCTACATTTGGTTATATGAATAGTAAATACCCTTGATATCTCTCTCTCTAACTACTTCAGTTATGCATTCATTCAGCTATAGCTCGAAGGACATTCACCTTTGAACATGAATATTATAGTCATCTTATTCTTCAATAATTCTGATTTCAGAGACCAGAATTCAGTGTATTGTGAAATCTTACAGACCAGGCTTTTTGTTTTCTTTGTATAGAAACTTGAACAACACACAGTTTAGTGCTAAATTGCTTCTTAGTGTTATTATGGGGGTTAGATGTTGACTAGTCTTTTCTGTTCGATGCATAACTTGCTTCTACACCATTTGCATTATAGAAAATCAAGTACACACAACTGAAGATCAGTTAAATCTAATTTGCTTATCCTCTCACCAAAGCCAAAGAAATATGGACAGAACAATAAAATTGGGCACTTAGCCACTGATCTTTTAGTTATTTCTTGCCTACAGAGTGTGTTTCGTGAGCTCCCAATCTATAAAATATCATAAAGAATCACAGTTCATTTACATGTCAGCCACCCAATTAGATTATATTGGGCACTTCCAATGTGTTTAATGTTGTAATAATTGCATATTATTTTTATTGTCAATAAGTAATACTATTTTTGGCTCTCACACAGAATAAAATATATGAAATATTTAATTCTTTACCTAAAAGAGAATCAAAATTTTATTGCTCTGAATGAAATGATAATGCATATAAGGTCATCATAAATTCTTGAATAGGTGGCTTTAATCTAGCATGAGGCAGAATAGGCTCGATATAGTACATTATTTATCTCACAAAAATATATCTGACCTTGTTTTCAAGGATAGTCTGGTAGATTCTAGTCTCAAAAATTGGATGACTTATGGTAGGTGAAATGCCCCCAACCTGAAAGTAGAAGAGACTCTTGCAAGGCCAGAATACAGTTGTTTGTTTAATTGTTTTCTAAGCAGTGAAATTATTTTGCTCTGAAAAGCAGTCAAGGAGAAATTTGTTTAAAATGCAGTCTATACAGAGATTGTAATTTTCCAAGTCCTCAATCAGCATGGGGAGATTGCTAACAAGACCTTCAGACTCCTAACCCTCTAGTAATCAACATTTTCTAGTAAAGTCCAGGATTATCAAGCCTCAAAAATGGTGTCTAACTCTGAGTGATTTAATTACTTTTGATCTTTTTGATCTTCTAGTTACTCACTACCAAACACCCTAAAGAGAAAAACAAAACAAAACTTGTATCTTTCTTTTGTTAACATTTCTTCTTATATGGTTTTGAGCAGTTTGAAGAAAAGGGAGAGACTTATTAAAGACACAATGATATTTAAGTGGTTTCAGATAATTAATTTTTAGTTAATATAGATGAAGAAATGAGCAAAATACATTTTAAGTAGACTTCCATTTATAAAAATTGAATTTTTACCCATTTTAAAGTATTTATTTATTTTTTGCATTAAGTGATATGGACCAACTAGTGGCCCGGTGGATGAAATTCGTGCACAGAAAAAGGGAATTAATTAGAGGAAATATTTTAATATTGCTATTCACGTCCCTCGGCCCGGTGCTGGGCGGGGAGGCAGCTTCACGTCCTGGGCCAGCGCAAGTCCCCACCCACCTTCTCCTGCCTTGCACACAGCCTCCTGCTGTTTGGTCATTATGGTATCAGGGCATGACGACCATTTGCATATTAGCCTTTTATTATTATTATGATATCTGGCCCAATTTTTTGATTATTAAGTGTGATAAATTCCTGGTAATGTAATCATCCAGGCCAGGAACCTCAATATTTGCTGCATCCTGTCAAACTGTCTCCAGAAATGCTGTCCCCTATACTCCGAGCAGTGCTATCAGGTGTCTGTTTCATCACACCCTCTCCAGTACTAAATATTGTGATATTTTAAATGTTCCAGGCATCTTTCCTTTGCAATTACTTGATTACCTTTGAAGTTAACTTTTCTCACATATATTAGGTACTTTATTTCTTCTTTAGTTCAAGTTCTTTGCTCAGACATATTCTTCTTTGATTAATCATATTTTGTTTGAGTTCACGGGAAGCAATAGCAGCTTCCATGGAGGAAGATGGGGGCTAGAAGGGGGAGAGTGGTGCTGGACCAGATGTGGTTGGCAATGGCTCCTGTTAAAGATTAGATCAGAGGTGAGGGGGTTAAGGGAGGTGTTAGGTTTTGAGACTAAATTTGTTAGGGTGAGGGTGTGCAGTCAAAGGTCACCATTTGGGAGGTTGGGCCTCTGGGGTCTGGTGGGGAGGATGAGGGTCAGACCCAGGTTTGGTGAGGGATGCAGGAGGGGAGCAGTCTAGCTGGGAAGGCCCGTGGGTCTGGGCAGCTCCCCGGATTCAGGCGCCTAGCACTCACCACTAGCGCCGGGGCCACTGCACTGTCCAGGCCCCATGACAGCCAGACGGACCTGCAGCTTCAGCTCTGGCCAGATTTTAAGATGGAGTTTGTGGTATAAGCTGTTTATTAGGGATCAACACCTTGAAAGGAAGAGGGGAAACAGGATTGGGAAGAGGGAGAAGTCAAACTGAAATTCAGTTCTGACAAAGCTTTTACTAACCTGGTAAGAAAATTTGGAATAGTGCCTTTCAGAGTTGTTTCACAGAGTTATTTCACAGGCTCAAATACAGGGTTTTTACTGATTTAATTTTTATTTATACCCCCTCCTCACTCAGTCACTGGATATTCGCTGCCCTAGGAACTGTGTGGACTCTAGCAAGGTGGACTTATGTGGCTACGGAGCTGCATCAGACAATGAGGGAGCTGGCAGCTGGATTCTGCCTACTGACTGTATTTCATGCAGTTGTAGTGTTTTGCCTCACAGGGGTTCTTCATGTCTACTACAGTTTGCCTGTTGGGCTGCTCAGATCTTCTTAAACCTGTATTTGGAAGAGTGTTTAGTGGGAAGAACTATAGTCCCTGTCACTGAAACTGTTCTTAGGGTCATAATTGATACTTATTTCTCCCTCTTCTAGTATTCATCCTACATTCTTCTTAATCTTAGCTACTATCTGTGCTCACCTTAATGGTCTACCTATAAACATGACCTAGACCTAAATCCAAGGGGTCTGGGTCCTTTGTTACCATGCTGTTCTTATTTAAACTGTGATTCATGCCTGACAAAGCCTCAGCTAACCGTATTGGGAACTAGTAAGCAGAGCTTATCAGAGTTTCCTGCTTCCAGCAGAAATGAATGAGCCTTTATAACCCCACCTTGCTCAATCACTTGATGCAGGCTGCCTGGGAAGTGATAAACTCAGGTGGAGGTGAGTTTGAAAACTTAGGTAGACCTTGAACAAACAGATAACTAAAGGCTGTTTTCTGTCTACACTCAGTTCTAGTGCAAAAGTTTTTCTTAAAATAGGATCTGAGAAGTGCATCTTCAGGTCTGCCATAGTAAGTCCAGTTGAAAGAGGCAATCTTTTCCAAAAGTTAGGGCAGTCAGACAGCGCAGCATGGAGCTGGAAGGATGTCTCTGTTTAGCCTGCTTGTTAAACTTGCCAATCTCTTAATCATTGTGGTCAGGAGTATAGGCTTTCACCATTGGTCAGGCCCAGATTATATGACCACCACAGTGGTCAAGGAGTGGTTCACCCAGCATGTGGAATACATTTACTGTAGAAAACATATCTTTAACCTTGCCTGTGTCGTCCTTTCAATTCCCAGTCAGGGCACATGCCCAGGTTGTGGGCTTGATCCCCCAGTAGTGGGTGTGCAGGAAGCAGCCAATTGATGTTTCTCTCTCATGGATGTTTCTCTCTTTCTCCCTCTCCCTTCCTCTCTCTCTAAAAGAAAATCAATAAAACCTATTTAAAAAATTAAAAAACAAACAAGTATATCTTTAGTTACCAGACTAAAGGCGAACACTGAGCCGCCAAATACAATTGATGGTCACTACTTGAAGGATTCAGAAAGAATTTTAGATCTAGCTGTAAGACATCTACAAACGTGAGCTAGTATTAAAGTCAAAGGTTCTAAGAAGTCCTGAGATAAGCATTTTCAGGTCTCATAGTTCAAATCTTTATGTAAGAACAAAAGTAAGAGAGGCACAATTTCCTTTAGCAAGTGCAGAGGCAGTAACAGCAGTAGTGAAAACTGCACACAAACCACATAAACCTCATCTCACGGAGTGCTGATGAAAAATAAAACAAGGGCACAGAAATAAGTCTTTTGCTTAGTAAGAAACTCACATAATTTTATTTTTATGTATTTTTTTCTTATGTAGAATAACTTCATAGTCTACTTAGGAAAATAGAAAACTTTGCAAGTATTTAAATTATACATAATATAGGCAGAATGTCCATCATTCATGGGATGGAAGACAAATGGGATGGTGATCAGTAGCAGGAAGCCGCTACTGCCAATACTGGCTAAAGCGATAAGGGGAGGCAGTATGGTTAAAGGAGTAAAGACAGTTGGGTCACCCAGTTGAACCCCTGTAGACCCATTTGATGGGAGCTGAAGCCACATAGGAGACATAGTTACTACCAGATACACTGGCCAAGGAGATTGGGGAAAGATTCTGGCTTTTTCTTTTGCTAGTTTCTCAGCTTCTCCAGTGACTCTGAATAATATAGCTGATCCATAAGCCACTGTTGTAATCAATCAGGTAATAAAAATACAATGCAGCCTATTGTAATCAATTTCCTACCCATACATAGCAGAGGCCAGAAATGACAAGGAATACATCAGAGGGTAAGATCCAGGAAAAGTACTTGTAGCCAGGATGAAAACACTATCAGTCTTAGACTAATGCCTTAAATCAGAGGTGAAGTAAATGAAAGGTCGTTCAGAGACTGAAATAGATATTGTCTCTTTTCTTAAGTAATGCTCATCCTTCAAAGTCCCCATGACCAGTAAATTGGTCCTTATAGTTATTTCTCCAAGTTCCTTATCTGTGACACAAGTAGGCTCTTTCAAGAAGATTTATAACCTGGGGAACCAGCTATGCATTAGTGATCTTGACTTCTTTATAACATAGGGGCTGGGGAAAGCACTCACTAAAACAGTTTGGAAGTACAGTATAGTATAAGCAAAATTTACAACTGAGGTGTTATAACTTTTCTAATATTGTGGTTTATTGAAGAACAACAGCTATTTATCTTGAAATGAATGCTATAGCTTAAACTTAAATGTTTCTTAGAAACTGCATGCAAAAACCCTCTCTCTATGTGTTCCAACACATAGTGACCAGATATAGTAAAGCTCATTAAAGCTGAATTCTGTAAATGGAACAGTTGGCCATCCTTTGCCCATTTCAACACTGGACACTGTAGGCTATTTAGGATCTGCTGGATCTCTATTTACAGCAATAGCCAGAGAGGTTCTTTAGCTTTGGGACATTAATGAGAAATCAAAGAAATTTGCTGAGATAGCTTAAAGTTGTATATATTTTCTCGGGATATCTATATTTAAAAAAGGCTAATATGCTAAGTGTCCATCCAGGTAATGACTTCACATAGCAACACCCGACTTCCTCTACTAAGCGACAAGCCTCCTTGCATTTTTTTTTTTCAGCCCAGGAACATGACTTGCTTTATAGCCAGGTGGAAACATTTTACACTTTAACCAAATGTCTGTGAAGCATTTTCCCGTGCCTCATCTCATTTGATCCTCACAGAAGTCCTGGAGTAGGTAGATAGGAGACTGGTGGAATCCTATTTTCTTTTCATTAGCCGGAAAACAGAGACTTAGAAAGCTTAGAAACTTGACCCGACTGAAAAGAAGTAAGAAATGGTGGACCTTGAAAATGACTTCAGGTTTTCTCATGGCACAGAATATAGTCAAACACTGCTGCAGTTAAATATTTTACCCTTTGTTCTCCCTACATGACCTACAATAATAATCTTCTTCGTGTTGATATTTACTGCTGCATTGCTGACAATTACCTGAAAGAGAAGTTGGGGTGCTTCACTGGCCTGGAAAAAGTTTAGCTGCATCAGAAATCAGGTCTAATTAAGCAAGTTTATTCTATCCTATATAATAAAAGCCTAATATGCTAAGTGTCTGGTCATCTGGTCAGCTGTTCAATCAAAGCATAATATGCTAATGATATGTTAAGGCCACTCAAACACTCACTAAGATGTGTACTGACCACCAGGGGGCAGACAGTTGACCAGTCACTATGATGTGCACTGACCACTGGGGGAAGACTCTCTGAGCTTGCTGTTGGGGCCGGCCAATTGGTACTGAGTAAGATGGGCCAGACATGCCCTGGAGCCCTCCCGCATCCCTCCCTGGACCCGATCATGCACTGGTGGGGTCCCTTGGCCTACCCTGCACCCTCTCGCAATCTGGGACCCCTCGGGGGATGTCCGAGAGCCGGTTTCATCCCGATCCCACAGGCCAGGCTGAAAGACTCCATGGTGCACGAATTCGTGCACTGGGCCTCTAGTATATATATAAAAGGCTAAGTTGACTTGCACGTGTGTGATACATATAAAGCTCTCTCTGGCGCCAATTGCACGCGTGTGTTTCAAGCTGTCATTGTCAATTATGAATTTGGTTGACACTTCTATTTTAGAGAAAGGGTGAATAGCGATATTAAAATATTTCTTCTAATTGATTTCCTTTCAATGTGCACAAATTTGTGCACCAGGCTACTAGTTTACATATAATTAGTCTTGATCTCAGTTTCCAGTTTCTGTTCTCTAAGTAACTATTATTATCTCATGTGAGTTAGTCTTTTTGAACCTTCTCTATAGTATTCATCATTGTTCTGCTTGATGATGGAATGTCCATTTCTTACAACAGGTCTCTTACTACTCAGGTTGTTTTAATTACTATGGTTTCACTAAATATTCTTTAACTGTAGTATATTACATTGAGTTTTTGAATGTTGAGCCAGCCTTGCATTCTGGGGATAAACTCCATTTAGTCATAAAATATATTTTTATATATTTCTGGATTTGGTTGCTGCTATTTTGTTGAGAATTTTTGCATTTATGTTAATGAAAGATACTCATATATAATTGTTTTGTCCTGTAAAGTCCTTGTCAAGGGTCCTTAAAAGATCTGAAATCCTCTACTTGGCTCAATTTTTCTATGCCATGCTCTGAAAGTTGTTTTGGGGCAAAGAGCTGGGACACAGGTGGGACTCAGGTTTCTATGCCAGTCAGCATCAAAAGCTCTGCCTCCTAGGCAGCCATTGGCTCCTTGCAGTTCACCAAGAATTGGTTCTGATTGGTCGGTTTCTATGCCAGTCAGCATCAAAGCTCTGTCTCTTAGGCAGCAATTGGCTCCTCACAGTTCACCCAGATTTGGTTCTGATTGGTCTGTTTCTATGCCAGTCAGCATCAAAAGCTCCACCTCCTAGGCAGCCATTGGCTCTTCTGGGAAATCCGGAACAGCCTGCTGACAGCTGCCTCTCTCTCTGGGCCTATCTCCAAGCCTGATCCACAGTTTCTGCAGCAGCTGCAGATCAGGCCCTGCCTCTCTTTCCAGGCCTATCTCGGGACCTGATCTGCAGCCTCCATGGCAGCTTCTGATTGGGCCCTGCTTTTCTCACTGCGCCCGCCTCACCCCATCCACTTGCCTGCTGCCCTGCCCACCCACTGGCCACCAGCCCTGCTGTGATAGGAGCCTGTGGGTCCCAAGGGAGGGACTGAGAGGTGATCCACGAACTTCCTGGTGACCATTCATCTGTTCATTTTGGTCGTTACATCCATTGGCCTTTTATTATATATACTAGAGGCCCGGTGCACAAAAATTTGTGCACTCGGGGGGCGGGGGAGGGGGGGGTCCCCCAGCCTGGCCTGTGCCCTCTCGCAGTCTGGGACACCTCGGGAGATAACGACCTGCTGGCTTAGGCCTGCTTCCGGGTGGCAGAGGGCAGGCCCAATTCCTAAGTGCAGCCCCTGGTCAGGCTCAGAGCAGGGCCGATTGGGGAGTTGGGG
>NW_005371132.1:372375-377097 GCF_000412655.1 Myotis brandtii
AGGCGGCGAACGTTGGAGTCTGCAGCAAGCAAGCCTCGTGCTCGCTTCAGTGCCTGGCTGCCGGCCGCCATCTTGGCTGACAGTTAATTTGCATATACTCACTGATTAGCCAATGAAAAGGGTAGCGGTCGTACGCTAATTACCATGTTTCTCTTTTATTAGTGTAGATATTCATACTTATTAATTAGGTTGCATTTATTTATTCAATTAATGTATAGTTATCAGTCAAGGGCTGGGTGTGTGTGCTCAACAATACCAAGTACTGAATACATGATGAAGAGTGTAAGAGGTGTCATATTTGACTTCATGTAGTCTAGATATATTTTAGCACTGGCTTGTAATATTAAAAGTAAACTTCATATTTTAGTGGATTTAACTGTATTTATATATTAATTTTTTGGGGAAATAACTTTGCAATATTTCTTCTTCTATTCCAGAGATAATTAAATTTATTTTTTAATCCTTGAAAGAAAATTTTATAAATTCTCTTTTCTTAAGTAGAGGACTTGTATATTTTTTGTTTTGTTAACCATATTTTATGTGCTTTGTTGCTATTGTCAATGTGCTTTTTTTCCCCTATTACACTCTGATGGTTATTGCTGGTATAAAGAAATGCTATTGCTTTTTGCGTGAATCATTTACTGATCTCACTATGAAATCCTAATAGTGATTTCTTTTGGATTTGCCAGTTAGAGCTTACTGGATCTTCATTTTCATGAAATATGCTCTGCACAATACTGGTATTTCTGTGAATTAATATAGTGTCTGTGTTTATCTAATGTGAACAGGCTGTATATGCATTTTCTCTGCAGGGATTGGATTCAGTGTAGTGTGGCGGTAGGGGATTTAAACCTCTTTGGGAAAGATCAGCCACTTTCTGCTTAGAGTAAGGGTTGAAAATAGAATTCTCTTCTATGTAGCACCATATCCTACCCTAGAAATAGTGCCATGTAAAGTTCCATGGTGATCAGGTTGGATAATTTTCATCTGGCTGTAAGATTATGAGAAGCCACACTTCATCATTATATCTATCTCTGTCTCTATCTCTATCTCTATCTTTATCACTATCTCTATCTTTATCTATAGTATGTCTACCTTCAAACTCAAGCTAGCCTTTAATAACATGTATTTTAACTTCTGAAATGTTCAACATATACTATGTCCAATTATAATATTTTTCCAAACATTAATGATGTAGTTGAAATCATCAATAATTGAATAAAAAAATATTTTATAGTATTCCATCATGTCAGCACACTGTATTTTCTTTTATTTTAAAATAGCCTATCTAATAATAGACAAAGATGCAAATTGACCATACCTTTGCTACGCCCACCATTGGCTAATCAGAGCAATATGCAAATTAACTGCCAACAAAGATGGTGGCTAATTTGCATATGCCGGCTGGGAGCAAAGACTGAAGACACCATAGAAGGAAGCCAAGCAAAGGAGGCGAGGTAGCGGAGATGGGTGGGAGAGAAGCAGCAGAGACGGGTGGGGTAGGAGTGGCAGGGAAGGGTGGGGGAGGAGCGGCAGAGAAGGGTGGGGTAGGAGCAGCAGAGAAGGGTGGGGTAGGAGCGGTAGAGATGGGTGGGGTAGGAACAGCAGAAATGGGAGCGAAGCCCTATTCTTGTAGGAATCTTCCTGCAAACGGGCCTCTAGTATTTTCATAAAATACATTATTTAAAGACACTAATGACAGTCTTAACATCACCCAGCTTTTATTTATTTAAATAAACATAGCTTGTAATAAGTTTTATTGTTGATATCCACTCATTTTTTTTAACCTGATAACATTAAAACAATTTAAAATTCTATCTAGGAAAAACACACATGCACATATCATAGGAAATTTTCATTCTCCAGAAACATATGAACACTTTTTGAGGCTGTTTTGGGGAAAATGGTTCTTCTTATTACCTGGGTAACAAGAGGAAGGAAATGTTGATTGGCTAGTCTAAATACTAAACTAGTTATTTAAGAAAAAGTCTAAGTAATTGACAAATGATGATTCTTCTCCCTAAGAAAAATGGATATATGCCAGAATTTCACATTCAGCTTTGATTTATTCCAACCTTGTCATAGTAAATAGGTACAGGGAGAAATAAGCAAAAGGCAATGAATCAAAGTAAAATGGTTAGACATTAAAAGGATGAAACCAGAAGCAAAGAAATATTTACTAATGTTTATTTAACTGCCCAAGTAAATGACAAAAGAGGAAGTAATATGCAAGTGAAAATATGACTAATAACTTTTTTCCTACTTGATAAGGATAAGACCACCTTAGTACTAATATTACAAACAAATGGCAAGTTCTATCACCAACATAGTTATACCAAGTAGACTATTAATATATTTATACAGATAATTGTTTGAAATGTATAAGGGGAAAATTGTCTGTGGCCCTAGAACTTAAAGGTTAATGTATGTGTGTTGGATGATGCCATGAGTCAAATATATATAATCTATAATAATAAAGGCATACATGCTAATTAGACCAGACAGCCAAATGACCTTCCAGACGTCATTCTGGACATCCTTCCAGATGAAGCCGCAGTGGCAGGGGCCAAGGCAGAGGTGGTTTGGGGTGATCAGGCAGGCAGACAAGCAGTTAGGGGCGATCAGGCAAGCAGACAGAGGGGTTAGGGGCAATCAGGCAAGCAGGCAGAATGGTTAGGGGTGATCAGGCAGTCAGGCAGGCAGGTGAGCGGTTAGAAGCCAGCGGTCCCAGATTGCAAGAGGGTGCATCTAGACTGAGGGACTGCCCCCCCATGCAAGCATTTCATGCACCGGGCTTCTAGTGATTACTTATAAAAGTACAGAACTTCAAAATAAGAAACAGGTTAAAAGCAAAAATAAAAATACAATTAAAATACTTATCTGTTGCATACAATGTTGGATCTTCTCATTAGCTAGTATTCATCTACACTACTAAAAGGGAAAGATGCAAATTGACCATACCTTCACGATGCCCACCAGCCACTCAGGAGTGAGCATGCAAATTAACCCAACAAAGATGGCGGGTTAATTTGAATATGCAGGTGCCGAGCGCCCAGGGGGCGGGGCGGGATGCAGGCATTCCACACCGCCCCAGCGGCTCCGGGCCTTTGGGCAGTGTGGGAAGGCAGAAAGGCGGCTCCGGCCGGAGTGAAGGTGGTGCTGGCAGCCAAGGGAAGGAAGGCCCATTCTTGCACCAATCTTCATGCATCAGGCCTCTAATCCTATCTAATAAAAGAGAAACATGGTAATTAGCCGTACGGCCGCTACCCTTTCCTTTGGCTAATCAGGGAGATATGCAAATTAACTGCCAGCCAAGATGGCGGCCTGCAGCCAGGCAGCTTGAAGGGAATAGGGAGGCTTGCTTGCGTCAGTGACAGAGGAAGCCAAGCTTCCCCACCTGCGCTGCCGGCCTCTGAGCTTGCAGTTTGAAACATTGTAACAAATATAATAGAAGCTCAAAACCCCAGAAACCGGCTTTAGTCAGCCAGGCTTCAGCCAGCCGGACCGCAACATTGTTTCAAATACAGAAGGTAAACAACAAACAGAAACCTGCTTTCAGCAGCTGAGCCTCAGAGAGAAAGCCGGGTCTCAGCTCCAGTGACAGGCATAGAAAGTAAATAAATGCCAGAATAAAAAAAAAGAAAAAAAGGAGAGGTTTGGAGCTTCAGTCGCCCGCCAGCCTGAAAACAGCCCTCAGCCAATCAGCCAGACTGGCCAGGCACCCCAGTGGGGACCCCCACTCTGAAGCAACAAGATGGTGGCTAATTTGCATACTAAAGTCAGGCGGCAGCAGGCAAGGCTGTCCGCGGTCTGGGACCTGGATCCATGTCCTCGCGGGCAGGGCGGCAGTGCTTGAAGCTGTCCGTGGTCCCAGGACCCAGATCTGTGACCATGCCGGGCGGGGGGCACTGCGGGAGGCTGTCCGCAGTCCAGGACTAGAATCTGTGACCCTGCCAGGCGGGGGGCAGTGCTTGAGGCTGTCCGCGGTCTGGGACCTGGATCCATGTCCTCGCGGGCAGGGCGGCAGTGCTTGAAGCTGTCCGTGGTCCCAGGACCCAGATCTGTGACCATGCCGGGCGGGGGGCACTGCGGGAGGCTGTCCGCAGTCCAGGACTAGAATCTGTGACCCTGCCAGGCGGGGGGCAGTGCTTGAGGCTGTCCGCGGTCTGGGACCTGGATCCATGTCCTCGCGGGCAGGGCGGCAGTGCTTGAAGCTGTCCGTGGTCCCAGGACCCAGATCTGTGACCATGCCGGGCGGGGGGCACTGCGGGAGGCTGTCCGCAGTCCAGGACTAGAATCTGTGACCCTGCCAGGCGGGGGGCAGTGCTTGAGGCTGTCCGCGGTCTGGGACCTGGATCCATGTCCTCGCGGGCAGGGCGGCAGTGCTTGAAG
The DNA here is from genome assembly GCF_000412655.1 of Myotis brandtii. Classification (NCBI taxonomy): domain Eukaryota; kingdom Metazoa; phylum Chordata; class Mammalia; order Chiroptera; family Vespertilionidae; genus Myotis; species Myotis brandtii. Next base: position 376,768 of record NW_005371132.1, read on the forward strand.
CTGTCCGTGGTCCCAGGACCCAGATCTGTGACCATGCCGGGCGGGGGGCACTGCGGGAGGCTGTCCGCAGTCCAGGACTAGAATCTGTGACCCTGCCAGGCGGGGGGCAGTGCTTGAGGCTGTCCGCGGTCTGGGACCTGGATCCATGTCCTCGCGGGCAGGGCGGCAGTGCTTGAAGCTGTCCGTGGTCCCAGGACCCAGATCTGTGACCATGCCGGGCGGGGGGCACTGCGGGAGGCTGTCCGCAGTCCAGGACTAGAATCTGTGACCCTGCCAGGCGGGGGGCAGTGCTTGAGGCTGTCCGCGGTCTGGGACCTGGATCCATGTCCT
>NW_005371132.1:378102-378407 GCF_000412655.1 Myotis brandtii
GATCAGCGTGACAGGAGGCAGCGCCCAAACCCCCTGATCGCCCTGCGGCTCTGTGTGTGACAGGGGGCGGGGCCACAACCTCCCTATCCACCCTGCTCTGTTCGTGACAGGGGAAGGTGCACCAACCCCCTGAACAGCCCTGCTCTGTGTCTGATAGGTGGGAGCTCTCCAACCCCCTAATCGCCCTGCGGCTCTGTGTGTGATAGGGTGCAGCGCCCTAACCCCCTGATCGGACCTGCTCTGTGTGTGACAGGGTGCCGCGCCCCAACCCCCTGATCGGCCCTGCTCTGTGGGTGATAGAGGGC
>NW_005371132.1:380136-389182 GCF_000412655.1 Myotis brandtii
GGGATTGGGCCTGCCCTCTGCCACCCGGGAGCAGGCCTAAGCCAGCAGGTCGTTATCTCCCGAGGTGTCCCAGACTGCGAGAGGGCACAGGCCAGGCTGAGGGACCCCCCTCACCCACGAGTGCACAAATTTTTGTGCACCGGGCCTCTAGTATATATAAAAGCCCCTAGCGTCTGTTACTCCATTATGACCAAACGACGGAAACAACTGGTCGATCAGTCGCTATGATGCGCACTGACCACCTGGGGGCAGAAGCTCAATGCAGGATCTGCCCCCTGCTGATCAGTGCACTCCCATAGCCAACCTCCCATGGCCAGCCAACCTCCCGTGGTCCCTCCCCCAGTCCGGCAGGCCCCACCTGGCAGCCAGCAGGCGGCAGGCCTGCAGGCCCCAGACTGGCCCCAATCGAGACTGGGCGAGATGGCCCCAATAGGCCCTGATTGCGGGCCAGGCCTAGGGACCCAACCCATGCATCAATTTCATGCGCCGGGCCTCCAGTAAAAATATAAAAACTCAGATTATTTTCTTGACATTGGAAAGTTCTGTTTTCTGGACACCTAAGACAAATGGATTCCTCTGTATTGAACCATGTGCTAATATAATAAAGTCATCTATGTTCCCAACATTGGTTAGGAGCTTCTCAATTTTATTTACTGCTCTAAAATTTTCAGGTATTCTGATAAAGAGTAAATATGAACCTTCCAACAGCCATTTTACTTCTCTTAATTGAAATATAGACAAAAGTGCCTTTTTTTTCCTAGAAAATTTTACTTTCCTAGATTATCCAATTTGTGGAAATTTATAGTTGCTGTTCTATTTTTATGTTCTATCCTTAAAATTGTGGATTTTGTTTTGGGTGAAGCTGAACCTGGAAGAGCAAGAATGTTCCCAGAGCTGAAATGTTCTTATAATCATAATATATGTTGAAGATACTTTTTAAATAATGAACAAATAAGTGGCACAAATTATAAGAGCTTGAAGAGTTCAGTTCCAGTTGAGCCATCTATGAAAGGGTACACTGAGAATGCCAGACTGAATTTATGGAAGGTGGCATCATTACAATGAGTAACTTGTTGGCATTACTCTTTAAATGTTTTTTTCTCCTCACTTCCTTGCTTTAAATGAGCCTAGATAATGGAACAGCATAGAGAACTAAGTTAAAAAATACATAAAGAACACCTTGGCCAGATAGCTCAGTTGGTTAAAGTGCTGTCCTGATATATCAAGGATGCAGGTTTGATCCCTAGTCAGGACACATATAAGGAGCAACAAATAAATGAATAAATAAATGGAACAGCAAATCGATGTTTCTCTTTCTCTCCCTTTCTCTCTCTAAACTTAATAAATAAAAATGAAAAAAAAATACGTAAGAAGCTTTAAGCCAGGAAGAGATGTATCATATATAATGGATTTGTTATGTTGTACAGAATCTTTTTAAAAAAATATATTTTACTGATTTTTTACAGAGAGGAAGGGAGAGGGATAGAGAGTTAGAAACATCGATCAGCTGCCTCCTGTACACCCCCCACTGGAGATGTGCCCGCAACCAAGGTACATGCCCTTGACTGGGATCGAACCTGGGACCCTTCAGTCCACAGGCCAACGCTCCATCCACTGAGCCAAACCAGCCAGGGCTGTTGTACAGAATCTTGTTGACTTTGCAAGAGGATGGAAATAGCAGTTGTCGCACCTCCACTCCCCTCTCAACTCTTTCCCTTTCTTGAATAAATGGAGCTATTTGTTTATGCTCACCTGGTACGATTTAGCAACTAAGAATATGCTGGAACATCAGCAATTTTTCCCTGGCAAAGAGCTTCTGTGAGTGACCCGGGTGACAAACTTGTCCTAACTGTAGCACAGCTTGCATTTGTCACAGGTGAATGGGCTCAATTAGCAAGAGAGAGACAGTGTTTCAATTATTAAAATAAAGGCACCCAAAGAAGAAAACATTTTCCTCTTTATGGAGAGGTGATGTTGTAGCATATAATTTTTCTTTGAGTTTTACAAAGAAAGCAACTACAGCAAGAACACAGCACTTTATTATTTAACATTGGCAAAGTGATTAGAAATAAAAATTATGGGCATCATTCTCAAAAGACATTAATAGGGAGTAAGGTTCTCCATGGATATTAATGTGTTCGTACACCTCCTTTCATGACTTTCTGTTCTGCTTATTAAAATCTCAGAGGCAATATTAGGCCTTTGCTGTGATTTATATAATGAAGCAAACAACCCCGATTTTGCCTGAACTTATGCAATTTGGGAAGAGATATTACTTCTTTCAGCTTATGGGGTAGAATTTAGTATAATAATAATAATAATAAAACTTCTTTGATAGTATTGTGATGGGTTGAAAGAAAGTCTCAACCTAGCCACTGACTTGTTAGGTGAGCTATGTGGGCCTTGACTGTAGTGAGAACTACAAATTCCCAAAGTGGTGTGAACCAAATTAAATAGAACTGTGAAAGCAGCATGATAGACACCTCGATATTGGAAAGGAGGAGAAATTGGAATTTAAAATGAAAATCTGACTGTATAGTTTCTCAAGAGGAGCTGAGTGTTAAACTTAGAATTAAGTTATGAAGAATAAGAAAAGATTAGTGTTCTAGAGACTAGTACAGAGATAGATAAAAAGAAAAAGGATATGAAAACCAAAACCAAAATGGGGACTGTAGAAACCATCTCACAAGAAGTATGCAGATCTCCTTGATTCTCTGCCAAGCCTAATTCATTCATCCATTTATACTAGTAAACCCATTTAACTAACAAGCCTTTACTTAACTTTTCTTGAGTGTTAGGAAACAGAGTAGGTGCTGGCAATCTATAATAATAAAAGCAAAATATGCTAATTAGACTGAACGTCCTTCTAGACAACCTTCCAGACGAAGCAGGGGCTGCGAGGGAAGCCCGGGTCCTGGGTGCCAGAGGGAAGCTGTTGCCGGCAGCCCAGGAAGGAAGGCCTACTCTTGCATGAATTTCATGCATTGGGCCTCTAGTGCAATAATAAATGACCTGGCTGGTGTGACTCAGTTGATTGAGCGCCATCCTGTGCATGAAAGGTCACCAGTTCAATTCCTATTCAAGGCACATGCTCGGGTTGATGTTTTTCTCTTTTTCTCTCTCCCTTTCCTTTCCTCTCTCTGTAATATAAATAAAAACATAAAATAATAATAATAAATGAGACATAGGTCTATGTCAATCTACTAGCAGATATTTAAACAAAGCATTGCAGATAATGTTATAATAGGTTGGATTCTACCGGTAAATAAATAACAGTAGTACGTTGGGAGCAGAAAGAACAGGGTGAATAACTTTACCTAGATCTAAATGGTAAATAGTGTTGAGCAAGTGAAACCTGTTACTACCTCCAGGGAAGGAGTCCCATTGTGTGGAGATCAGCAAAGAGCTTAACAGCACCTGCTACCAGGAGCAAGCAGTCCCTGGATGTCAATGCACTGCAAGGTTTGCAGGTGTCTGGATAAGAAAGACATAACGCACACTTGGGTGGAACAACACTTTACTTACAAACAGAAGAGGCAGAGCAAGATCAACTTCAACTGTGAGTGTTTGTCCCCCATGGCCAGCAGGTCTCACCCTCAGCAGATGCCCGGAGATGGTCTGTGTGCACCCATCTGTGTTGCAGGTGAAGAACTCCATTCTGGGGACAGATATAGCAGGACTGGCCAGGGCAGAAATGACACACATGCTTATGCAGAACAAAGACCTACACTTTAAGCCTGGAATAAGGAAAGCTATTTCCAAGCAAAGACATGGGTCCAGCACAAGCTGTGAAGGCTCTTTCTTTGCAAAGAAATGTTCCAGGCTCAAGGCCACTGCCATGCAGCTGTGCAGGACTACCTTTCCTACAGGCAGAAGTTTGCATGGTGGACAAAGTGGAGAAGAGATTTTGGCTAAAAGGAACCGCACATGCAAAGTCACAGAAGAGTGAAATAGCAGAGCATGTTTGTTTGGGGGTATGGTCATGGTAATTATTTGCTTGTTTATTTATCACATGTAAAATGACTTCAAGAAAAAATGTGAGGGTAGAAGGACAAGACATGGACTGATGTGTAAGGCATTTGGTCTTGCATAATTACTAACATTCAGCTAAATTTTTGGTTATTGGTAGTCAAAACAAACAGGGTAATGTAATAAATTATGAGCTGTCCATTGTTTTCCCAGGAGAAAATTACAATTTCTTCAGAGGTGAAAACTGTTTATTTATGGAAGGGAAGGGGATGTCTCCTTTTGTTTATTAATTAATCTTATTGTTAACTTATTTCTCTCGCTCATTCTGATTGGTGGGAATGTCAATAAGGTGGTCCCACTTACTCTCACCATAGAGGTTGAGGTGTGTAACCCAACCTAATCACATTCCTTTCAAGAATTTGATTTATAAAACATGTAGGATATGAAATGGCTCATTAAACATGATGATTAATTCCATGTCAGAATCAGAAAGTGATTCTTCAAGGGTCTATATGCTCTTGAGACTCATCTTTTCTGACTTTTATGTACTCAACTATTTCTTCAATTCTGCAAACTCTCCAGTGTGCTTATCATAAGTACCCTACCCCTCCAACTTCTTTAACACCTAGGGTTGGTTTCTCTTTCTTCTATCAAAATAAAATGAGCCTCTGGGTCAGAGACAAATGACTTCATTACTCACTACATGGGAACATCACGAGTATCATATTTATGTCAGTTTACCTTGTCCCCTCAAGTCCCACAGAAGCAACATAAAGATACTCAAATAGATGCTGCAGACAGAGTGGATGTATGTCACAGCTGAGTTACCCTGACTTTAGGGAACCTGAGGCTTTTATGATAGGCAGTAAACAAACTTGCCTCTTCTCTGGAGAGGGACATTACCTTCCCAGGCTGTTCACTATATAAACACCTTTAAAAAATTATATAAAATGAAAAGTCATAGCCCAGCCAGTGTTGCTTAGTTCGATTCCTGGTCAGGGCACATGCCAGGTTGTGGGCTCAATCTCCAGTAGGGGGCATGCAGGAGGCAGCCTAGCAATTATTCTCTCTCATCATTGATGCTTCTATCTCTCTCTCTCCCTCTCCCTTCATCACTCTGAAATCAATAAAAACTAAGAAAAGGAAAGAAAAGAAAGAAAAAAAAGAAAAGAAAAGAGAAAGGAAAGAGACAAAATATCCACTAGGTCATCTGCTATATGATGTGTAGAAGCATGAAAGACCCATGATGAATTCTCTCTCAACAGTATTGTTAGGACTTCAAGGTTGAGATGTATAGTGGCCACTTACCCACTTAAAATACTACCTCCATTTTCCCAACATCATGCTATTCCTACATGGCTGATATTGTCCCTTAGATTCAATGAGGCACTCAGTAAAAATTTGGCTGCAAGTATTAACCTCCTCTCTCTGTTTTGCTGCTGCCATTGCTGTTGTTGTTGTTATTATTTACTTGGCCACATCATGATCTACTACAAAAAATATTGGATGAAAGACAGTAAACGGAAGATGAGTCAGAATATGTTAAATAAGAATAATTTAAATTGCCATAATTTTGAAATATACTGAAAATGTTTTGTTCTAATACTAATAAATTTAAATTACATTATCCAACTATTAATTTATTAGGAAGTTAGTTTATCTACGTGTGTTGTTAATATAAATAGCTCTTTTAAGATACAGAGCCTATTCTTAAGAAATTCACATCCAGGAGGGAAAGATAATATATGTGTACAAAAATTAAAATGCAATATGGTACTGAGTTCCATTTAAAGAGAATACAAATAAAGTGTACCGTTGAAGAGTTTAGAGGAGAAGTTCCTTCTGACGAAGGGATATTAAGAGGGAACATTTGAAAGATGTGTGGAATTTTTATACCTGGATATTGAAATGTAGATGGAAGGAGTGTTCAGTGTACAGGAGAGGTATGAACACTGACAAGGAGGCAGGGAAACAGTGTATGTGTGTGAGGTGAGAGCAAGTGGTTATGGTTTGGCTTTAGAAGCATATGTTATAGGCTGTAAAGTTAATGGAGGACTTCGGATGTCAGAGGTAAAACCTAGAGTAGTAATGGTGGGATGAATGAGAGAACCATGGCTGTTGAAAATGGAGGGGGAAAATACTAGAATGTAAAAATTCAATGAGAACTTAACAAAATTTAAGATGAAAAATTAAGCAGAATGAGCCTTTATGGTAAGTCTTATCACACTCCCCTCTCCCAGTGGAGCCCAAACCTGACAAATAGAGGAGTACCCCTGCCTCAGAACCCTCCATTTGTTCTACACTCTTTTTTATTTTATTTTTTAAATTTTTTTCTGTATTGATTAAGGTATTACATGTGTCCTTATCCCTCCATTGTCCCTACCCCTCACTCATGCCCTCACCCCCTGGTGTCTGTGTCCATTGGTTATGCTTATATGCATGCATACAAGTCCTTTGGTTGATCTCTCCCCCTTACCCCCCCCCCTCCCCTATCTTCCCTCTGAGGTTTAACAGTCTGATCGACACTTCTCTGTCTTTGGATCTGTTTTTGTTCATGAGTTTATGTTGTTCATTATTTTCCATAAATGAGTGAGATCATGTGATATTTATCTTTCTCTGACTGGCTTATTTCACTTAGCATAATGCTCTCCAGTTCCATCCATGCTGTTGCAAATGGTAAGAATTCCTTCTTTTTTATTGGTGTTTTTGGTTTCTTGGGATATATTCCTAGAAGTGGGATCACAGGGTCAAATGGGAGTTCCATTTCCAGTTTTTTGAGGAAACTCCATACTGTCTTCCATAGTGGCTGCACCAGTCTGCATTCCCACCAGCAGTGCACAAGTGTTCCTTTTTCTCCACATCCTCTCCAGCACTTGTCGTTTGTTGATTTGTTGATGATAGCCATTCTGACAGGTGTGAGATGGTACCTCATTGTTGTTTTGATTTGCATCTCTCGGATGATTAGCGACTTTGAGCATGTTTTCATATGTCTCTTGGCTTTCTGAATGTCCTCTTTTGAAAGGTGTCTATTTAGGTCCTTTGCCCATTTTTTGATTGGATTGTTTATCTTCCTTTTGTTAAGTTGTATGAGTTCCCTATAAATGTTGGAGATTAGGCCCTTATCAGATATAATGTTGGCAAATATGTTCTCCCATGTAGTGGGCTTTCTTGTTGTTTTGTTGATGGTTTCTTTTGCTGTGCAGAAGCTTTTTATTTTGATGTAGTCCCATTTGTTTATTTTCTCTTTAGTTTCCAATGCCCTAGGATCTGTATCTGTGAAGAAATTGCTTCGGCATCTGTCTGAGATTTTGTTGCCTTTGGATTCTTCTAGTATTTTTATGGTTTCCGGTCGTATATTTAAGTCCTTTATCCATTTTGAGTTTATTTTTGTGTATGGTGTAAGTTGGTGGTCTAGTTTCATTTTCTTGCATGTATCTGTCCAATTTTCCCAGCACCATTTATTGAAGAGACTGTCTTGACTCCATTGTATGTTCTTGCCTCCTTTGTCAAATATTAATTGAGCGTATTGGTTGGGGCTGATTTCTGGGCTTTCTATTCTATTCCATTGATCTATATGTCTGTTCTTGTGCCAGTACCAGGCAGTTTTGAGAACAGTGGCTTTGTAATACAGCTTGATATCTGGTATTGAGATCCCACCTACTTTGTTCTTTCTCAGGATCGCTGCAGCTATTCGGGGTCGTTTTTTGTTCCAGATGAATTTTTGGAGAGTTCGTTCTAGGTCTGTGAAATATGCCGTTGGTATTTTAATGGGAAGTGCGTTGAATTTATAGATTGCTTTGGGTAGTATGGACATTTTAATGATGTTGATTCTACCAATCCAAGAACATGGTATGTTCTTCCATCTCTTTATGTCTTCCTCTATCTCTTTTTTCAACGTCCTGTAGTTTTCTGAGTAGAGGTCTTTTACCTCTTTAGTTAAGTTTATTCCTAGGTAGGAATTTTTTTTTGGTGCGATGGTGAATGGGATTGCTTTTTTAGTCTCTCTTTCTGTAAGTTTACTATTGGTGTATAGAAATGCCATAGATTGATACACCTTCCTTCCTCCCTACTTGGTCCATGTGAAAGAACATCCACACATATTACAGCCTGCCTTTTTTTTTTTGCACCAGTTAAGGCACAAGCCTCTCTTCCCTCTTTGCTATTTCTGGGAGCAATGTACTACCAGTTCAGCCTTGTTTAGGGAAGAGGCAAGAGAAGATAAAATTTGGTTTATAGCACTTTTTTAAAAATGAAGAAGGAAAACCTTTCATGTAGGTTTGCTCAGAAGATTCCACCTTACACCCAGTATACTATTTTATCTTGTGTTAGAATAATACATTTAAAGAAAAAAACCTAAATTACTTGAGTAAACTTATATATAGTACTAATATTATTGGTAGTATCTGCTCTTTAGCCTGATGTGATTTAGTCATTATTCTAATGTTGTTTTAGTCCTTTATACTTTTTGAAAATCATCATTCCTTTTTCCTTGCAAAAAGTGTATACAAAATAAAACTTGAAAGGACAATATATTTAAGTAGGATGAAACTACTTACAAAAAACAATGCAATTGAAAAAAAAAATAAAGCAGTTGACTGTTTAAGATAAATGAATTTAACTATATTTACGATAATGAAATTGACGAAGTTGCATTATTCAACAGCAATATATATCAATAAATATTCAATATATATCAAATTATTGTGCAATAACACATATCTAATATGTACATATACTCTGTAATAATATACAACAAAATATAAACATACAATTGAAATTAAATTTACAGTTTTATCATTAGAAACTTCAGTGAATGTTCTTAAATATGGTACCTAGTAAAGCATTTCAGCAGGCTGGGAAAACCCAGTGTGTGTGTGTGTGTGTGTGTGTGTGTGTGTGTGGTTTTCTAGGTCAGGGGTGGGCAAACTTTTTGTGAGTACGTGCCAAAACCAGCAAAATCTCTGACTCAAAATTCTTCTGCGTGCCAACCCTAATTTTTTGAGAACATGTTACGCCTACTTGATATCTCTTAAGGTGTACGTATGTGAAGAACCTTGAAGAAATAATAAAATTCATT
>NW_005371132.1:389308-397547 GCF_000412655.1 Myotis brandtii
GAGACTTAACAAAATTCATCACTGAGAACAAAGATTCACAAGCATATGTGGATGAAACCAAAACACTGGTCGGATCTAGGAAGGCAGGGAGAGTTAAGGCAGAGGCATAGATATTGCTCTTCCCCTCTCTCGTCAATCCATGTCTATGGTCTTTAAGATAACTTGTTATGTAAAATTATTTATTTATCTAAGATGCACCTACACTGAATTTATCTGAAAAAAAAAGTCGATATTAAGAAAAAAATTGTAAATGGAAGATTATAAGAGAGGGTTTCGCGAAGTTACTGGCGTGCCATGTTTGGCATGTGTGCCAGGGGTTGCCCACCCCTGTTCTAGGTTGTATAAATAGTTATAAAATGCAAAGTACATTAGTAATATAGACAGAGCAATGAAGTCCTTGGTTGATAGACATATCAACTCATGGATTATGATTTTCCAAATGTATATTGAAGAAATAGAACCTGAAATCATCAGATTTGTATGGAACCACAAAAGATCCAGCATAACCAAAGCAATCCTGAAAAAAAAGAACAATGCTGGAGGTATCACACTACCTGACTTCAGAATATACTACAGAGCTACAATAATCAAAACAGCATGGTATTGGCAGAGAAACAGATACACAGATCAATGGAATAGAATAGAGAGCCCAGCTAGAAAACCACACGTATATGGACAGATAATATTCAACAAAGCAGCCAGAAATGCACATTGGAGTAAAGATAGTCTCTTCAATAAATGGTGCTGGAAAAACTGGAAAGCCACATGCAAATGAATGAAACTGGGTTGCAGTTTGTCCCCATGTACAAAAATTAATTCAAAATGGATCAAAGACTTAAACATAAGACCCAAACTATAAGTCACATAGAAAAAAAATATAGGTACCAAACTTATGAACCTTGGTGATAAAGAACATTTTATGGACTTGACTCCAAAGGCAAAGGAGATAAAGCCAAAAATAAATGAATGGGACTAAAGAGCTTCTGCACAGCAAAAGAAACAGACAACAAAACAAACAGGCAGCCAACTAGATGGGAGATGATATTTGAAAACAGTAGCTCTGACAAAGCTTTAATTTCCAAAGTATATAAAGAACTAGTAAAACTCAACACCAAACAAATAAACAATCCAATCAAAAAGTGGGCAGGAGAGGACCTGAAAATATACCTCTCCCAAGAAGACATACAAACAGCCAATAGATATATTAAAAGATGTTCAACCTCACTGTCAATCAGGAAAATGCAAATTAAAACTACAATGAGATACCACTTTACACCAGTTAGAGTGGCCATTATCAACAAGACAAGCAACAATAAGTGTTGGAGAGGTTGTGGAAAAAAGGGAACCCTCATTTACTGCTGGTGGGAATGTAGACTGGTACAACCACTATGGAAAGCAGTCTGGCGATTCCTCAAAAAATTAAAAATAGAGCTATCGTACAACCCAACAACCCCACTCCTGGGTATATACCCAAAAGAGTTGAAATCATGTATACACAAAGATATGTGCACCCCTATGTTCATTGCAGCATTATTCACAGTGGTCAAGAGTTGGAAACAGCTAAAGTGACCTATGATAGAGGGCTGGATAAAGAAGATATGATATATATACACAGTGGAGTACTACACGGCCATAAGAAAGGATGAAATAGCGTCATTTACAACAACATGGATGGACCTTGAGAACATTATGTGAAGTGAAATAAGTCAAACAGAAAAAGCTAAGAACTATATGGTTTAACTCTATGTGAAATATAAAGCTGAAACCAATGAACACAAACAGCAGTGTGGTGGTTGCCAGAGGGAGAGGTGTTGGGGGAAGGGATCCTAATATGAGGTGACAGGAGGAGATTTGACTTTGGGTGGTGGGCACATGTTCCTATATACAGATTTTGTAAATTAGTAATCCACACATGAAACCTATATATTCATGTTGACTAATGTCACCTCAATAAAATTAAATAAATAAACTAATTGATTAAAATATGTATATTGAGGAATGTCCTTAACACATATTGCATAGAAATTTAATAAAACTTACTTTGGGTAAGAATCTACTTATTTTCCTCATATTCATTAATTAGTCAATGAATTTGTTCATTTTCTTTCATTTGTACACAAATAGGATCTATTCTATGCACTGCGATGTAGATGTAGAGATACAGACAAAAGAAGTGACTTCATGAAGCTGATATTCTAGTGGGAGACATAATCAGTAAACAAATTAACAAGCATTAATACTTTTAGTCAGTATATTTTGATGAAGAAAAACAAAGCAGGGTAAATAGATAGAACATAAGGAAGGAGTTTACTTTTTTAGGAAGGACGTCATGGAAAATATATCTGAGGAAGTAATATTTGAGCAATGACCTGAATAAAGAGAGAGAGAAAGCCATGGAAGTACTGGAAGAAAAGAGTTCAAGATAGAGGCTGGAATGGAACAAATAATGAGAGAGTGATTGAGAGGTAAATTCATAGAGAGAAGCAGTAATCAAATCACAGAGGACCTCTAGGCCATGCTACAGATTTTGGAGTTTATTCTGATTATGATGGAAAGCCATTAGAGAATTTTGAGTAGGAGAATGATATAATTCTGCTTACAGTTTGAAATTGTCAATTTGGTAGCACAGGGGGAACAGAAGGCAGGGGGATAAACATAAATATAAGGAAGTGAGTTATGAAGCTAGTAAAGTAATTCAGACAAGTGATATGAAAGGCTTGAGCCAAGTTGGAATTGATGAGTAATGGAAAATGGTAATACTGGCAGAAATTGTTCATGCTCTGGATGTGGGTATGAGGAAAAGAGAGGAAATAAAATGTGAACCCTGTGTTTTTGCCTTGAGCACCTGAGTGAATGTCAAGACTATTTGCCAAGATAAGAAAAAATTAGGGGAATAGCAGTTAAAGGAGAGAATAAGAAATTCTGATTTGGATAGGTTAAGTGCCATGTGAGTATTAGATTTCCAAGTGGAGATGTTAAGTAGACAGCTGGAAATATGATTTGAGAATTAAATGTGAGATTCAGGCTGAAGGTATAAATTTGGGACTCATAAGCATATAGATGATTTTTAAAGCTATTGGACTGGATGAGATCACCAAAGGAGGAAGCCTGGGTAGGGAAAAGGTCCAAGACCTGAGCTTGGAGGGGTACTGCAACATTTAACAGTCAGATATAGCAATGAGGACCAAGAAAACCAACAAGTATAAGGGAATGGAGATGGATTGTCCTGAACCTGAGGTTGGCAAACTAAAGCTCTTATGGCAAATCGAGGCTATTTGTTTTGTATGTCTCTCAAGCAAAGAGTGGGTTTTACATTTTTAAATGATTGAAAAATCATTGAAAGAAGAATACTATTGTGTGACACATGAAACTTGTATATAATTCATATTTCAGTATCGATGAATAAAGTTTTGTTGGAACACAGCCATACTTGTTTATTTACCTATTGTCTAAGGCTGCTTTTATGCTAAAACAACGGAGTTGTGTCGTTGCAACAGAAACTGTACAGTCCATAAAACCTAACGTATTTTCTGTGTGGCTTTTTATAAAGTATTCCAGTCCTTCTCTTAATCACTAAGAGAAGGATATGCCTCAATAAGAAGGAGGTGATAAAATGTATTGAATTCTGCTAGAAGGTCAAGTTAAAAGGGGGTAGATTTTTTTTTAATTTTTTTTATTGATTAAGTTATTACATATGTGTCCTTATCCCCACATTACCCCCTTCCCCCCACTCATGCCCTCGCCCAAAGAGGGTAGAATTGACCCCCAATTTTGGCAAGATAGAGTTACTTGATGGCCATGTCAAGAATGGGTTCAGTAGACTGGTGGGGAAAAAGCCTAATTGAAGTGGATTGATGAGAGAATGGAAATACAGCATGTAAAATCATAAAAGTAACAAAGCAAAGCAAAACAATAACTAACACTCTTTCAAGGACTTTTCCAATAGAAATCAAGAAAAATGTTGTAGTAAATAGAAGGACACAGATTCAGGGAAGATATACTACAATATAACATATATTATTTATATTACAGCCTGTTCTTTATATTATAGCCTTTTACTCTATTATTATAAAAATCTATTATAGAAGGAAATATGTCTTGAAAAATATATTTAAAAAACTTGTGGAAATCCAGATAATTGTCCAAGTTTATTGTGATATGTATTGCAGATATCTAAAAATATTAGCTAAAGCATAAACAAAACAAAAAAATTGTGGATGCAATTAAATTGAAGATCTTCTTTACATTGTTAAGTAATAATTTTTATATAAAAATTATCTTGGGGGAAATTTTTATTGACCTAGAAATTACCTTTTAATTATTGTTTTATGGATATATTCATATTGATACAGGCATAGAACAGCGCAAATGTGATATATGGTTACATATATTTTCTCTGTTACCATCACAAATAAGACATGGTAAATCTTATTCAATTAAATAAAGGGTAATTGTCAAGCATAGAGAAAAACAACTGCCACTTAAAAAATTAAATTTGTTGGGGTAACATTGGTTAATAACATTATATAAAGTTCAGGTGTACAACTTTATACTACAACATCTGTGTATTATATTGTGTACTCAACCCTTCTTCCCCCAAAGCTTAGTGTTCATTTTTATTTATTATGGAACTTACTTGCCAATAGTAAAATTGTTTCACTTCATTTATTTATAAATCATAGACAAGGTAGTGGAATATGGATTTATGCATATGAGCTCTCACTCCTGAGGATCAATGGAAAGAAAAGGAACATAATCATTCAGATACAAACACAGGTATAGGAATTCTCCCCAAGAACTTGCAAAGGCTTTAATAATAACAAATACCCAGTATCCTTGGAATTTTACTAGGAGTCTAACAAGAAGTGAAGTCATGAAGTTGGACCTCTACAATGTATAGAGATATCTAGACTTTAAGTACCGCCTTTGGGGATTGAAGCTGTCAGAGGAGATCAAGCACTGTCTAATGAAGAAAAAAAATCTCTACTAAAGCTGTCAGATTAAGTATTTAGGAACAATTGTCTCTTCCACAATAACTTGAGCCAAAAAAGAGTTAGCAGAAGTAGGCAATATAAAGAAGTTAAATGTAAAATGAAATTGGCTTATAGCAACTAGAACTTTTTCATTGTCACCAAATATTTATTGAATAGCTACTTGAATAAGTCACATGGGTTACAAATAATGAAATTGCACTGATCTTCTGTAGGTGATGTGACAACCCAGTTAGGCTGCTAACATTCTGAAATTTATTGACACAAAGAATCAAGGCCCATACTAAAGGCCAAAAGACAATGATCGTATATCTTGTTGTGAGGGTAAACCTTGAATACAGACTCTGGTACTTATACCTATTTTTTCCTCAGTGTAGTATTCTTCTCTATTCTCTGGGAAGAATAACACCACTCTTCTTCACATGTAAGATTCAAGGTGAGGCTGCTGCTTAGTGAACTGTGCTCTTTCTTATCACCCTCCAACTCAGAGGGCAGTGAATTTAACTCAGTTATAACAGTGACTGAGAGAGTTAGAGTCTTCCTGGGATTTCATATGTAAAAGTTGGGTGAGAGAAATCTCTCCTTCTCTGGGTTATAATGTAGGATGATATAATGTTGGAGTTACTTCTGATCATACACCACCCATCATCTCTCAAGTTGGAAGCTGTCTGAAGTAAGACAAAACAATCAAACCCCAGAAAGTAGCCAGAATAAGGGAGTGAAAGATTAGAGAGCATCATTTCAGTCCTTGGACCTATACTACCTTCCCAATGCTTCTCCAACTCCCCCTCCTTTTTTTTTTTTTTTGTAAGCTAGTTTGGGTTGATTTCTGACTAACATATAGGCAGTGAGCCATTAATAGCTTACCAGTAACTGCAATTATCATGAGTAATACAGAAATAAAAAGAGGTAGCATACTACAATTTGATATTGTGTATGATCCTATATAAGCTACATATAACTTTCTCCAAAAAGAAAATGTTCTGTCTTAAGACCTGGAAGGAATTTTTTAAATGTCTATTTTTAAATGCTTTATTATTTAAATGAGTGAAGTCATAGAGGACAAGAATACATCCTATCACCAAACAGCAAGTCACTGGAAGACCTGAAACCCAAGTCTTTCGCTTATTGTTTAATGACCTTTCTCCTGTACTGCTGTGCCAGTGATGAATGTCAGCGTTGTCTGGGAAACTTGGTATTGCAGTCTGCAGTTATGTCTGGATAAAATAAATCACTATAACAATAAATTCAATATCTAGATTACAGAAAGGAAAAACCAGAAAATCCTTTTTTAGTGGACTTGTCTCATAAATACAGGACAACAGGAGAATAAGGAAAAAGTGGTTTGATAGAAAGAATACCACCTTGGACACAAATATTTGTCAGTTGTAAAAAAATGATGTTAACTTTTTGGGGGGCATTTAGCTCATCATTAGTCCTATTGTTTCTATTAACAGCTATAATGACAAACAGACAATGTTATCTATAAAATGTTCTGCCAGTTTTTGGATCACTGAATCTCAGTATCCTTCAGTCAGTCCAATTAAGGGAGAGGGAGTTCCTTAATAAGACTGATCCAGTATAACATATTTATTAAGGTAATTTGAAAACTCACTTTGGTTCTCTGGAAATAGTTGAAACATGAGAGATGTAACGCAAAAATTGATCATATACAGTGGGAAAGTGATCATGGTGATAAAAATATTTGCACAGCAAACACTGAAAATGTTATAATAAATTTTAATAATCATTGAATGGTTCTTAGTTAGAAATGTTTTGTTTTTTATCAGAAGTCAAATAACTCCTCATATGAGACTTCGATACTTCTTGTCAGATTGATTATTGGAAAAATAGACTTGGGAATCAGCTGGAAAAGAGCATGACTTTAACTCTTAATGCCATCTTATCCTTTTTAAAAACATGGTCACCAGCTATTCCCACCCTGACTTAACATAGGCAGAGGCTCAGCTACCCAAGTGAGCTGAAGCAAGGATGGCAGGGATAGGCAGCTGGAGTAAGAACATTAGTGCCTCTTGGGCTGTGTCTACCCAGAAGAGAAGAGAACATGGCATGGGAAAGAATGATGTTTAAAAAATCTTTAAATAAAAGGAGTCTGGGTAGGATATAGGAAGGAGAGAGACAAGTTGCGAGAGAGTAATTAACTAAAGGAATTTTACTATTTTGAAATATGGAACGTACTTTTGAGGCCTGCCATACTATGCTCTTTATTTAATTCATCAAGTCCTATCTTCTCTTATAAATACCTCTTAAATCTGTTCATTTCTTTTTCACCACATCTACAATCACAAAATCCATTCTACCAACATACCATCTCTCTTGCCTGGATGGCTACTGAAGCCTTGCGGCTAGCTTTCCTGCTTCAATTCCTACTGCCCTACAATCTGGTATTTGCTGCAACTGCCTTGTCCAGGTTCTCAAGAGCCAATTGTGTGCATCACTTTCCAACTCCACCTTCAGGAACATTGGTAGCTTGAAATTGGCCATGGTGGCAATAATTACACCACAGAAATGGGAATGTGCTATAAATCAGGAATTGTTCAAATATATTTTCCAGATAGCTAATTGTAAATATTTACTGGCATACCACTGCCTAAAATTCACTCTCTGTATAGCTGCAAAAGTGATATTTTTAAAAACATAAAAAAATTACATCACATCATTCTCCTGAAAGTCTACATACAGTGAGATTTTGTAAAATCCAAATTACTTCCTGGATCCTCTCGACATGAGGTATTCTGACCTCTATACCATCTCACTCATTATAATCAGTCACCACCCTTGTCTGCTTTCCATCCCTCCAACATACCAAGTTCATGGTCTTAGCATGCTAGGGCTGCTCTTCTGGATCTTTGTGTAACAGAGTCATTCTTGTCATTCAAGTCTCAATTACCTTTACAGGGAGGTTTTTGTCACCACCTATCATATGTGTTTGTAATATTATGTTATTTTCTGTTATTTTATTTCTTTTCTTTTTATTTCCTCTATTATAATATACTAGGGGCCCGGTGCACAAAAATTTGTGCACTCGGGGGGGGGGGAGGGGGGGTCCCTCAGCCCGGCCTGTGCCCTCTCGCAGTCTGGGACCCCTCGGGGGATAACGACCTGCTGGCTTAGGCCTGCTCGCGGGTGGCAGAGGGCAGGCCCAATCCCTAGGTGCAGCCCCTGGTCAGGCTCAGAGCAGGGCTGATTGGGGAGTTGGGGCGCCGCCCCCTGTCATGCACAGAGCA
>NW_005371132.1:398334-403784 GCF_000412655.1 Myotis brandtii
GGCTGAAAGTGTTACAAAGTTTCAAACTGCCAGCTCAGAGGCTGGCAGCAGCAGGCGGGGAACGTTGGCTTTCTCCTTCAATGAAGGAAGCAAGCCTCATGTTCGCTTTAAGCTGCCTGGCTGCCGGCCGCCATCTTGGCTGTCAGTTAATTTACATATCTCCCTGATTAGCCAATGGGAAGGGTAGCGGTCGTACGCCAATTACCATGTTTCTCTTTTATTAGTGTAGATGCTTTGTGAAAACAGGGTCATGCCTTTTAGTTTCTTTTGCTGTATTACCAGCAGCTAGAAAAGTGCCTGGTTCAAAGTAACAATTAAACACATTTATTGAACTAATTAATAATTAGATAAATGTATATAATTCACAGTTATACAGTATAGTATCTGACATAACTATTGAATCTCATTCTATTCTCTACTTATGAATCTATTATAACCCTGAAAAGGAGAAACCATGTCCATCAATAGTAGTGAGAGGCTTGTGGTCTGAAGCTCAGAAAATGCCTCTCAATTTCTTGGAGAAAGATCTAAAGATAGCTCCAGAACTTCAATCTTGTGTTATTGATTCTTCAAACTTGTAGGTTGTAGAGGCTGAAATGATCTATGCCCTGAAAATTATGCTGTTTTGTTTCCTAAAACAGTATTTTTAAAGAACTTTCTTTTAGTTTTGAATTAAAAGGTGAGATCTCAAAAAACTACAAGCTTGTCTTACAATGGTATTTATTAATTTTAAGTGTTTAGAATGTCTATAAGATTTCCTGACATTCATGCCACTTTGTTTTGAATGATTTTGTCAAAAGCTAAAAATGAAATCCACAGTAGCTTTGGAATGTAAACACATGAATGAACCTATAAACCATCAAGATATACAGAGTACACCAGCATCTGGGAGCTCTCAGCCCTCACCCCTTACGTTGGCTACTTTTGAGCCTGTACTGCTGACCCTTTCATGCACTGCTCACTCACTGTTTCTCTGTTAGGGACGTGCCCTTCTGACTTTCTATTCCAGCTGAGTCCACCCTCTAATGCCACTTGACACCTTCACATAGAAAAATAAATAAATTGCACACCCTCAGGGTACTCACTGCTCCTCTTGCTCACTATCCAAGGATGGTACTGCACCCACCAATGATGGATGTACTCAATACTTCTTTGCTTCCACCAATTTTAATATGGAATTCTTTTGGCATTTAGACCCTTGGACCACAGAATTTATATTGTTACTAATATAATTTTCATTGTTTAGAAATTACAAAATAGAAGAAGAAGTACCTGTTTTGGCACAGATTGTCCAATCCTCAGTTTAAAGGCCTGCAGAAAGTACTAAACTTTTGTAGGCTTTTCTGAAGCGTGCCCTTCTGACTTTCTATTCCAGCTGGGTCCACCCTCTGCTGCCACTTGACATCTTCACATAGAAAAATAAATAAATCGCACACCCTCAGGGTACTCACTGCTCCTCTTGCTCACTATCCAAGGATGGTACTGCACCCACCAATGATGGATGTACTCAATACTCATGCAAACAGACATTGCCCACCAGGGCAATTTTAGGATTTTTGAAGTTCACTTATCCATCATACTCATTTCCTTTATATCTATGATTAAAGATAGCAGGAATTGTAAATGCTTAGTATTAACTATAATGCCAGTTTATTGTTCTAAGTGCTTTGCATGGATTTATAATTTTATCTTTCCAATAAATCTGTGAGGTAGTTACTGTTGTTCCCATATATAGTTGGGAAACCCCCAAACCATGAAATTTAAGTAACTTGCTCAAGATCACACAGCTGGAAAAGGGGATAGTCAGAATTTGAACCCATGGTCATGATATAGAGCCACTGCTCGCTCTGCTAATTTCCAGTCAATCCTGCCTCTCAAAAGTTGGGCATGGTTCTAGTGAGAAATGGAGAGGGCAATTGTAGATACCTGTATTTCTGCACTCTTATAGTCTGGATATAAGGGAAGTTGCGTGTGCTCTCAGGAAGCAAGAACACAGTGGGAAAAACATTTGACTGAGATTAAAAGGAGCTAGAGTCTACTACTGATGTATCTTTTAACTTACATCCTGACATGTACAATTAGAGAATAAGTTATTAACCTGTGAAGTGAGAGGGTTGGCCTGGAGCTGCAGTGTTCAAACTCTGCTCCTATCCACCTAGGGTTTTTGGTTGTTGTTGTTTTTGTTAATTATAGAAGAAGACCTGTTTGGGGACAGATTGACATTCCAATCCTTAGTTTAAAGACCTGCAGAAAGTACTAAACTTTTGTAGGCTTTTCTGAAACTTTCCATGATATAGACCGAGTTTTTAAATTGGGATGCAGACCAGAGTTGGCCAGATTTTAGTATATAAGGCATCTTTTTTTGTATATCTGTTCACTTATTCCTCCCTAGTCCCATGCTTTTGAAATAAAAGTCATGAGCAGAGACTTACATTGCTTAATATTTAAAAATTTGTGCTCAGAGCTCAATGCTTGGGACTCAGTACTCAATACTCATGCAAACAGACATTGCCCACCAGGGCAATTTTAGGATTTTTGAAGTTCACTTATCCATGATACTCATTTCCTTTATATCTATGATTAAAGATAGCAGAAATTGTAAATGCTTAGTATTAACTATAATGCCAGTTTATTGTTCTAAGTGCTTTGCATGGATTTATAATTTTATCTTTCCAATAAATCTGTGAGGTAGTTACTGTTGTTCCCATATATAGTTGGGAAACCCCCAAACCATGAAATTTAAGTAACTTGCTCAAGATCACACAGCTGGAAAAGGGGATAGTCAGAATTTGAACCCATGGTCATGATATAGAGCCACTGCTCGCTCTGCTAATTTCCAGTCAATCCTGCCTCTCAAAAGTTGGGCATGGTTCTAGTGAGAAATGGAGAGGGCAATTGTAGATACCTGTATTTCTGCACTCTTATAGTCTGGATATAAGGGAAGTTGCGTGTGCTCTCAGGAAGCAAGAACACAGTGGGAAAAACATTTGACTGAGATTAAAAGGAGCTAGAGTCTACTACTGATGTATCTTTTAACTTACATCCTGACATGTACAATTAGAGAATAAGTTATTAACCTGTGAAGTGAGAGGGTTGGCCTGGAGCTGCAGTGTTCAAACTCTGCTCCTATCCACCTAGGGTTTTTGGTTGTTGTTGTTTTTGTTAATTCTCACCTGAGGATATTTTTCCATTGATTTTTAGGGAAAGTGGAAGAGAGAGAGAAAGACAGAGAGAATCATTAATGTGAGAGAAACACATCGATTGGTTGCCTCCTGCATGAGCCCCAACCAGGCCATGGACCGGGGAGGAGCCTGCAACCAAGTTATGTGTCCTTGACCAGAATAGAACCTGGGACCCTTTGGTTTGCAGTCCAACTCTCTGTCCACTGAGCCAAACCAGCTAGGGCCACGTAGGGGTTTTTCAGAGGTATAGTAGCATCAGTTTCTGGGGTAAGGGAATGCCAAGGATGCAGAGTTCTTTCTTGGCACTGAGAAGCGCCCCTTCTTTTTGCCTTCTGCCATGTTTTACCTTATTGAGTGGGTTTTAAATAGTCTGTAAGAAAGCAGAATTCAATTTTGAAGCCACTTTCTTCATTTCAATCTTTCTAGCCTTACTTTTTTTACTTATAGGCCTAGGACACTAAGGTGATAATCTTACCACCTAACAGAGACAGCTAAGGATGGCTTCAAAATAACATGCATTTTTATGGACTTTTGGAGAGAGACATCCTTGCTTTCTTGTTCAAAGTATTTGATTCTAATGATGAAATTTTAAGCCAAGTAAGATGGGTAGGTATTTTCATAGCATCCAAGAAGTGCCTTTCAAATTATAGCACATAAATGGCCACTCATTCAATCTGTGCATGTTCCAAATGTGCGCGCACACACACACAAGCTTGCACACACTTTCAATATCAGTAATAATCTTCAGCTAAATATTTTGTTACTTATTATTCACTGGAGCTGCGGTTCTCAACCTGTGGGTCGCGACCCCTTTGGCGGTCGAACGACCCTTTCACAGGGGTCGCCTAAGACCATCTTGCATATCAGATATTTACATTACGATTCAAAACAGTAGCAACATTACAGTTATGAAGTAGCAACAAAAATACTTTTATTTTGGGTCACAACATGAGGAGCTGTATTTAAAGGGCTAGAAGGTTGAGAACCACTGCACTAGAGGCTGGATGAACAAAATTCATGCAAGGTGCTTGGCCCCCGCCACCATAGGCTTCGTCTGGAAGGACATCCAGTTTAATTAGCATATTATGCTTTTATTATTATAGATAGTAATGGGGGCATGCACTCACATACACACAGACACATTTTTTCCTACCAGCTCATTGTAATCTCACGGCCCCCTTTCTGTAATACTGAGCAGGTGGACCCATTGTCAGTTGAGGTGCAGTGCATTTGGGTAATTACCCTAAGCTCTAACACAAAAGTCAATCAATTATACAACAGATATGTATTAAGAACTCAGTACTCTAGAGGTCATGGGGGTTTTCAGAGAAACACAAGACACATGTCCTTTAGGGTCTTAACACACATGAAGCATTAGCAGACAGCATATAATTAAGTGTTAAATTGTCTGTCAGAGGCTGTTAAAGGTAGTGCGAATTTCAGAGAAGAGGAAGAGAAATGAGAACTAGTCAAGTCAAATATGTCTTTGGAGGTGATGAAACATGAACTGTGTCTTTAAGGGTGGGTGTCATTTCATTTGGCAGAAGGAAGAAGATGAGGGGAAACCCCTGTTCTGGAGACTCTATCACAGTAACTTTCATGAATTGATGTGCATCACAGGGTATAATTTCAGGGCAACCATCACATCTGAAAAAAAATCTTACTTTTAAGTATAAAATTACATTACATTTACTTTTTAAAAAATATAAATATTTGGGGGGATTGTAATACATTAAGATAGGTTATCTTAGCTAAATATAGTTAAGACTAGAGGCCCGGTGCACAAAAATTTGTGCACTTGTGGGGGGTCCCTCAGCCTGGCCTATGCTCTCTTGCAGTCTGGGACCCCTTGGAGGATGTCCACCTGCTGGCTTAGGCCCGCTCCCTGGGGTATCAGGCCCAAGCTGGCAGTCAGACATCCCTCTAGCAGCCTGGCAGCCCTTGGGGGATGTCCAATTACCAGAAGGGAGCAGACCTAAGCTGCAGTCGGACATCCTTAGTGCTGCTGAGGAGGTGGGAGAGGCTCCCACCACCACCGCTGTGCTGGCAGCCATCAGCCTGGCTTGTGGCTGAGCAGAGCTCCCCCTGTGGGAGCCCACTGACCACCAGGGGACAGCTCCTGCATTGAGCATCTGCCCCCTGGTGGTCAGTGTGTGTCATAGTGAACAGTCATTCCCAGTTGTTCTGCTGTTAGGGTCAATTTGCATATTACCCTTTTATTATATAGGATACAGGCCTGGTGCACGGGTGGGGGCCGGTTGGTTTGCC
>NW_005371132.1:404370-412226 GCF_000412655.1 Myotis brandtii
CATCACTGGGGCAACCAAGCCTCCTGCTTGCTCCAGCTCTGTGGCTGCCGGCCGCCATCTTGGTTGGGTTAATTTGCATATAGTTGCTCTGATTGGCTGGTGGGCGTGGCTTAAGGCATAGCAAAGGTACAGTCAATTTGCATGTTTGTCTTTTATTAGTGTATGTTATCTCTTTCCACTAAATATTGAATTGTAGAATAACAAAGACTTGGTGTTGCATGTCTCAGTGTCTCCTATATAAAGCCCCATGAAGAGATTTGTTCTTTATGGAATGGCCTCAGTGACTGCAAACACTTGGTTCCCTTAGATAAACTCTTTTTGAGAAGGGGTAAACATATGCATATATGATCAGTTTAGTAGCAGTAGAAACTTTGGCCTGAATTTCTCCCTTCTAACATACCTGTAAGCCTTGACCTTCTGTGTGTATATATTACTTAAGCATCCTCTTACTCATGTCTAGGTTAACCATCTTGTGGTATATGGAAATAAAGGGAAAATTGGTTGCATTATTTCTCTGGATCATCCAAATGTTAGTTACTTCTCAGCATCATGCCCCCTCCCCATGGCAAAGACTTTTAGTTGCCTCCTATTTGTTTCCTTTTATTCTTCAGACATAAAACCTTTGATTTTTAGCTAGTACCTGTCTATCTTTAATAAAGACCACTTTTTCAGACATCCTTGATGCAGGTATGCTCATGGGACTAAATCCTAAACAATGGAATATAAGCAGAAGTAGTGCATGCAATTTATGGGTAAGTATTCCTAAAGGAAGTGGCATACCCTTCTTTATTGCTTCCTCCTTCTTGTTAGAATATAGATAGAGTAGCAGGATTCTAGCAACCATCATGGACAAATGAGATGATGTTGGGAATGTAGGTCACCTATGGAGAGCAATAGAAAATAGTACCTTTCTCGAAAGATGGATGTATAGAATAAGAAAAAGGTATAAAATGTATTTAGACAGTGATTGTCACATAAAATTACCCAATATTTCTTGATTTTGGTTAGATTGAGTTCTGACTTCTTTGGGAGGACTGTGTGTGTGTGTGTGTGTGTGTGTGTGTGTGTGTGTTCCATCACTTATCTATTTGATATCAGAATATATAACATAAGGCTGCAACTTGCACTCAAAAGGAACCAGACTTGGAAAGACCATATCCACTGGACTATGCCAATATCCAACCTAGGTTGTCATGGTAGAGCTTCTATGACATTCTTACTAGATTGGCTAACTCAGATTTGGAAAAAAAAAATGTTCTACAGAGGAATAGAAGGTGGATCTTGAGAGAGCCCAATCTCTAGAAGATACTGGGAGAGCTATGTTAAACTTTGAGTAACAAAGACCCAAAATAACACAAAGCATGAAAAAGACAATCATTTCTTTCTCATTCATTCGATGGTTAATGTAGCCAGTTTTTAAAAACCTAGTGAGATTTTTGGACAAGCTGCTATCTTTCTCCTTGGTCCCAGGGAAGTTGAAGTAGGGGTGTCTTCTTTGTAATTAAGTACATTTTCTTGGGTCTGCATTAATTTTTAAAATTGTTTTCTACTTTTGAACACATACTTTTCTAAGTCTCCTTAGAACATTGGTAGACTAAGGGGAGGTTAACAATAAAAATAGAACTGAGAAACTATAAGATTTAATGGGTGAGACGGCAGGAAGAAACCTCTCTGAAAACTGAAGTCATAATACTGATAAATGAGACTGGCTAGAGTACCCTGAGGGTAGCATGAGGGCACTGGCCTATGTGTTAGAAGACCTGAGACAGGGAGGGGACCAGGGCCCCCAGGTAAACTGCCAGTCTCACTATCTCTTCTCCTGATTGGGCTGTTGATTTGTTAGATTTTTTTTCCCTGAATTAATGAGCATTACCACAATACAACATCTCTGACAGTTTTTTTTAGCACTTACTGCGTGCCAGAATGATACAGATGTGCAGATACAGCCAAAAAGAAAATGTTTTTTTTCTAATCCTCTATCATGAAGGCCAGTTCATTTACTTAGACTTAAGAAGAAATAGTAATGAATCCTTTAACAAGGTTTCTCTTCAAAATCAATGTGCAGTGTGGGAGTGCTAGTGAGCATTTAAAGACTGAGAAGAATCATAAAAGGAGGAAGAGAAAGCATAAACTTGAAGCAGGTTTATCAGCTGATAGAAATCATTGTGTTTACTTACTCCCTTATGAAGAATAAGACACGTCAATCTTATTCTTCTATGCTCAGCAAAGTCTTGAGACATAAAATGTGTTTCCGGATTTTATTCTTCATAAAATAAAATGGAAACTAAGCATAGTCTGAAAGGGAAAAGAATTTGTAGATGGAGATAGAGGAGGAATCTGCAATCCCCAAATGACGTGGCTTAGTGAAGGTGGCCTAGTTCAATTCTATGCTGTTCATACATATTCAAAACTCTTCTTTTTAGTATCCATTGGCCTCCTTTGTATTAGGTAAAGGTGTCAGAAACCAACTTATGCTAGATTACAGAAGAAAAAGGGAGGGTTATTATAAGAAAACAAGGATAATACATGGAAATGAAGGGCAAGAATGAAGCTGAGCTTCATGAAAAACCTGGAAGCAGGAAATGAAAGCCATCAGTCAATGCAGAGCTCTGTATCTTGACTGCTCCTCTCTTTGCTGGTGGTCTGGCCTCTCCCTGTCCACCACATGGCAGAATAGACAACACCATGGCTCACACATGTCTATGTTACAGTTCTGTGCACTTGTGGGTGGCTGCTTCATTGGCCAAATTTGGCATCTCTGGAGAGAGAAATTGAGTAGTTTGAATCAATATTCACCTTTGTCTCAAATAGAACTGCCATGGGACCATCTCATAATATTCATGGGGGTTATTCTCAGAGAAGTGATTTGGTTCATGGTCTAAGCAGATATAAGGTAAACTACTGTGTTTATTTCATGCTCAGCACCTAAAAAAACCACACACATAACTGTTCACGATCTTGTATGTTGTTCTGAAACAAAATTGTAAGTAAAAATAAAAAAAGAGATTTTTTCATTCACTCTTTGTATTAACTTCAAATATCATCTTGCAAATCCTGCTATTCTAAGTCAGCATAAACTACCAGTGAGTTTCTATTAATTTGGTATATTTGCTTTTGAGAGTAAATTCTGAACTGCCTGATCTCTCCATGTTTTGTGGGTTTCACTCTAGGTAAGTTTAAAGCAAATGAATAACTGAGGATAAACTATTTATTTCATAGGTGATTTTAAGCATTAGAGCCTGTGATGGGTGACCTTATAACTCATCGTCGATAGCCAGGAATATATGTAGGTTCTCCCATAGCAATTTCCTTATCAACAAGCAACTTCTCAGACCACATTGAATTAAAAAAAAGAAAACTGGAAGACAGCATCTAATCATCTTGTGAGTGTATTTACAGGAAGGATACAATGATCACCCATATTTGCAGAATATAAATCTTGCAGAAGAATTCCTCAGCAGTTTTTGGATTACCAGGCCTTGGATTGCCTCTGTGCTGAAGACTCAGAGTTGGTCTCTATTGAGATTAGTTCAAAATGAAGAAAGCAACTGCAGAACCAGTACTTGCATATCTGCTCACGTCATCTGAGTCTTCTAGAATCTGGAAGAATGGCACTCAGATCAGTGTGTACAGACCAGCATCTTCAGGCCAGCAGAGAGCAAATTTTGAGGGAGTTTTTAAAAGAAGAACAAAATATTCATCTCTTATTTGCCATTCACAGATCATTCCTGCTTTTGACACACCCCCAGTTATTAACACTGAAACAGTTTCCATTAATGAAAATTTTTTTAAAGTAGGGGTTGGTGATAGTGGTGGTCTCAGTTAAATGCACGTGGGGTGACAAAGATACTGTAGAGATACCACTTTAAAAGGGGGCAAATTACTATCAAGAAATATTAAGTAATATATATCTAGTTTCTCCAACCCCAAATAAATTAAAAGATTCAGTTCAAAAAAATAAACTTGGTAATTTCTAAGAAGAATATAATGCTTTTAAAAAGAATGAACTAGATGATAGGAGTTTTAGACTAACACAAGAAGTTATTAGAGTATTTACATGAAACAAACTTTTGTCCTATCAACCTCTTGCTACTGATAGATGTCATTTGGTTTAAATTTTATTTATTTATTTATTTATTTATTTACCAAATATTATATTTAAAAGTGTTTTAAACCACTTTATTGAGGTATGATTGGAATACAAAATGCTGTACATATTTAATATATAGGACTTAATGAGTTTGGAGCACTTGATTTAAAAAAAAATACCTGTTTAAAGAGAATATGGGTGTTTTTGAAATATTGCTTTTGGGATTTTTTGTTTGTTTTGTATTCAGTTAATTTCTAATAAAAATTCACATGAAGTATTAAAGGTTATACTGGTAAAATAGGACTATACTGGATCTCAGCCTAGTGAATTACAGTAAAAATTCTAGACTGACAAGACACAAGGCAAAGAAAGGATAAAAATTAACTCAGGGGTAACATCAGTAACAGTGTGGTGATGAGGTCAGGAATGATTCAAAAGTTATTGTTTAGGGTGTGTGTGGTGGGTGGGTGGAGGAATATATATATTTTTCTGAACTTAAATGGCAAATAAAAATGGAAGTTTTTTCTTATCTCTATATTAGAGGCCCAATGCACGAGTTTGTGCACCGGTGGGGTCTGGCTGGCCTGGCCCCAATTGGGGCAGATCAGGGCCGGGCCTGTTGGGAGGAGGAGATGGCAGGAGGTTGGCTGGCCGGCCCACCTTGATCGGGGCCTGGTCAGGGCCGGGCCAGCTGAGGGGAGGGTCTGTGGGTAATTGGCTACTGAACCCTGCCCCCGATTGGGGTGGGGGGCCGATTGGGTATGGGGCCAGATGGGGGAGGGGCTGTGGGTGGTGGGATGCCTGGCCCTGCCCTCAAATGGGGTAGGGGAGCCGATCAGGGGCCAGTGGCCTGGGAGAGGGGCCATGGGTGGTTGGCTGGCAGGCCCTGCCCTTGATCGGGATGGGGGGGCTGATCTGGGGTGGGGCCAGGTGGGTGGAGGGGCTGCAGGAGGTTGGCTGTCCAGCCCCATGCCCATTGAGGTGGCGGGCAATCAAGGGTGTGGCCAGACTGGGGTGGGGCTGCAGGAGATTTGTTGGCTGGCCCCTCCTCCTATTGGGGTCAGGGAGGGTGATCAGGTGTAGGGCCAGCTTTGGGATGGGCCCACAGGAGGTTGGCTGGCCAGCCCCACTCCCCAATCAGGCTGGTTTTCTGGCCGCAGTGGGCATCATAGTGACCGGTTGTTCTGGTCTTTATGTCCTTCCGGTCGCTGGCTTTTTATATACTAGTATATAGATTGACTTAAAATAATATTTTGACAATCCTGCTATCTGAGTCAGAGTAACCAAATAAGATGCTTTTATTTATTTGATATATTCCCTTTGGTGACTAAATTTATGATATGAAATTGTTATATTTTATTCAGATTTTTGTGTGTGAGGTATTCTAAAATCTTTATCTTTCTTCTGAGACTGGGAGAGAGCTCTTAATTTTCTTTTAAAAATGACTAACCTAATTTCATATGTGTTTGGAATCTACTTTTATTTTGAAATTTCTCTGACAACATTTTCCACTCTCTTTCTCTCTCTGTCCCCCTCTACATATTTCTCTTTCCTTCTTTCAACTCATGCACTCATGAACAAATGCCTCGTTTTAAATGCAATGGAGAATTTCTTTCTTTCTCAACTTTATTCATATGCACATCCTGTCACTGGTGAATGATTTCATCATATTAGTTACCTCCAAAACTTACAATAATCTTACACCCACATTTGTTGTTGGCTTAGCTGTGGTCCCTGGAATGGGAATGGTTAGTGTTCTAATCCCAGATATTGATTGGCCATATGTTACTTTGGGAACAGCGGCTGACTTGTTTCCTTTAGCAGGATGATGAGAAAATTACTGACCTCCTCTCAAGAGAGATTTGGCAAATAGGGAATTACAAAATGCTTTGCATTAGAAATGCTAAATATTCTTCGCAGCACTTTTATTTTTCTTGGCGTAGCAGAGTTCAGTTGTGGACTGTTTTATGAGAAGACTTCAGTATATGTGACTTTACTTGTATTGTAACAAACATCTTGCTACATTCAAGAGGACCTGACTAAAAGAGAGATCTAGAACTACAAAAATGCCCTGACAGAGCCTGACCGTGTGCCCATTAATGAGACATTAAGAGCTCCATGCCATATTTTCCAGATGGATTCACTTTAATACCTGCAACTTAGACAATGTGAATCCTTGCCTACTCACTTTCAGACAATCTCCTAGTTGGGTCATTACTGGGCAAGGTAGAAAATACTGTCATTGAAATCAGATGGGACTCAGCTCAGTGAAGGGAATCTCAGTGCTGCTGGCAGTGTGGCAGTCCCACACAACCGGGGTGCTCCAGTATTGGCAAACACTTTAAAGATAAAATAAATGGGGGATCAAGCAACATTTCATTTGTCACTCTCTCAGCAGCCCAAGGCAGAGCTCTGTTTCGCCAGCCATGTTTTAAAATGGAAGCACGAGTTTCAATCACATTTGTCTTCCTGACAGTTCAGGTGGTGTAAGGTTCCAGAGGACAGCTGCTTCTCTCTGGTGCATCTTCACGGCCATTTCTCATAGCTTAAGGTTTCCAAGTACACCGGGTGTTTGTGTTGGTAAAATATTTAATTGCACTAGATCTAAGACCTGCAAGGATCCACCAGGCAGGACTTAGAAGAAATCATTCTAAAGAGACAGTTGCCTACCTTTTTGTAAAACACACACAAACACATACAGAGAGAGAGAGAGAGAGAGAGAGAGAGAGAGAGAGAGAGAGAGAGAGAGAGGGGGAGGGGGAGAGGGAGAGAGAGAAGAGAGAGAGAGAGAGAGAGAGAGAGAGAGAATTGCTATATGCCTCAAAGTCTAGTGAAGGGTGTAGCTGTCCATATTCAAATCTTCTCCACCCTCGCTCTCACACCATAAGTTCTAGCCTCAGTTCTAAGACTAGGTAAATGTTTTGGGCAAGTCATCTTCTGTGGAGATGATGTGGAAAACCCTGTTAATAAAATAAAATTACAAATTTTCTCTTCTGATCCACACTGGTCTCAGATATGTCTGAGATTTGATTAAAATTTATGCATTGTACATGTCTGTATAGGTTGTGAGATTGATTATACTTGATAACTGTAGAAGTTGGATGATAGGTACATGGGGTTCATTATGTTATTCTCTGTGTATTTGAAGTATTCTATAACAAAACGTTTTTAAAATATAATAATGAATAAAAAAACCTATTCTGCCTACTACTCAGCAGAATTATAGGTGAGAATAAAGGAGGTCGTATGTAAACGTGTTTTACTATTGCAAAACACAAGAACAAGTACATGTCAAACAACATATCTTCAGAATGCACACATTATACTCATATTGTGTACTAATTTAAAAATATAGCTGTAGAGTTCCACGGGCCTATGGAATTGACATAATGGTGGTGGATCCTGGAGGAATCTCCATTTCTTTCCATGCTGCATTGTCTTTAGTTAAGTACAAGGACCCTTCCAATCATGTCACCTACAGCTCATTTCACCCACTGCTCTATTTGGCTGCCAGCCTCTTGTCTCTCTCTGCAGCAATGGTGAGATGGGTACTCTTTCCACAGGGAAAACAAATCCATGGTCCGTTGCCTTTAAAAATAACAAAAATGTTGGAGAGCTGGGTGGAAAAGCTGTTGCCATTGGCATCTTTCACATGAACTATGTCAAAATAACCAGCGTGTCTTTCTGTAGGTGATCACACCGGTTCTTCCCAGGTTAGCACCTCCAGTCACCATACTCAGGTTACCATTGTCCAATGTGATGAAAT
>NW_005371132.1:412566-412957 GCF_000412655.1 Myotis brandtii
CTCTTACCGCCCCCGCCCCCGTCTGTGTCCATTGGTTATGCTTATATGCATGCATACAAGTCCTTTGGTTGATCTCTTACCTACCCAACCTGCTCCACCCCCTCCACCTTCCCCTGCCTTCCCTCTGAGTCTATTTGATGCTTCTGTGTCTCTGGATCTACTTTTGTTCATTATATTCCACAAATGAGTGAGATCATGTGATACTTATCTTTCTCTGACTGGCTTATTTCACTTAGCATAATGCTCTCCATGTCCATCCATATGCTGTTGCGAATGGTAAGAGTCCTTTCTTTTTTACAGCAGCATAGTATTCCATCGTGTAGATGTATCACTGTTTTTTAATCCACTCACCTGCTAATGGGCACTTAGGCTGTTTCCAAATCTTAGCTAT
>NW_005371132.1:413025-464693 GCF_000412655.1 Myotis brandtii
CATTCCTAGAAGTGGGATTAATGGGTCAAATGGGAGTTCCATTTTTAATTTTTTGACAAAATTCCATACTGTTTCCGCAGTAGTTGCACCTGGCTGCATTCCCACCAGCAGTGCATGAGGGTTTCTTTTTCCTCTGCATCCTCGTCAGCACTTCTCCTTTGTTGATGATAGCCATTCTGACAGGTGTGAGATGGTACCTCATTGTCATTTTGATTTGCATCTCTTGGATGATTAGTGACTTTGAGCATGATTTCAAATGTCTCTTGGTCTTCTGTATGTCCACTTTTGAAAAGTGTCTATTTATGTCCTTTGCCCATATTTTGATTAGATTGTTTATTTTCCTTTTTCTTAAGTTGTATGAGTTCCCTATAAATTTTGGAGATTAAACCCTTATTGGATGTAACATTGGCAAAAAAAGTGTTTGAATTATAAAGACTGGTTGTGGGTACTGATCATGTTTCTATCAGTCTAATTGTTGGCTCTCTTATTGTTTTGTTGATGGTTTCTTTTGCTGTGCAGAAACTTTTTATTTTGATGTAGTATCATTTGTTTATTTTCTCTTTAGTTTCCATTGTCCTAGGAGTTGTATCGGTAAAGATATTGCTATGACATATGTCTGATGTTTTGCTGCCTATGGATTCCTCTAAGATTTTTATGGTTTCCCATCTTACATTTAAGTCCTTTATCCATTTTGAGTTTATTTTTTTGTATGGTGTAAGTTGGTGGTCTACTTTCAATCTTAATAAACTGCTGCATGCAGATCTTCTTTACTTCCTCTCTTGTTAGGGCATACAAGTCCTTGTTGATATAGGTCTTTTAAGTAGATGGATAAATTGCTTGGAGGGGGGTTGAGAACTAGCTTCCTGTAAAGCTCGGAGCCTCTATTCTAATCCCTCCACCACCAACAGTCTGTTATTTGAACTCTTATTCCTAAATGTTGAGTAAGCCTCAAGTTCACACTATCTGCCTTGGCCACACTTGGTTAGCAAACCTTAAGGAGGATGTGTCCATTACATGCTGGACCTTCCTACTTATATATCAAAATCTTTGGCCTGGGTCTTTTCGTCACATGATTCTGTGTAGATTGCAGTCTGCTCAACTCTATCTTTTGCCCAGACACTGCCTAGGCACCCCCTATGTCAGTGATGGCGAACCTTTTGAGCTCGGCGTGTCAGCATTTTGAAAAAACCTAACTTAACTCTGGTGCCGTGTCACATATAGAAATTTTTTGATATTTGCAACCATAGTAAAAGAAAGACTTATATTTTTGATATTTATTTTATATATTTAAATGCCATTTAACAAAGAAAAATCAACCAAAAAAAATGAGTTCGCGTGTCACCTCTGACAAGCGTGTCATAGGTTCGCCATCACTGCCCTAGTTAATTCACTCAGTCCTCAATTATTTGTTCAACACCTTTTATGTGATAGCACTCCTCTAGGTGCTAGTAAACAATGCAATTCAAATTCATTCTCTCATGGAATTTGCACTGTAGATTTTTTATTTTTATTTATTTTTTGCCAAGTAAGTGAATAATATAACTTCAGATAGTGCTAAGTGCCAAGGAAGAAATAAACTGGGGGAAGAAGGGTTTTGAGTTAGAGTTATCAGGGAAGATCTCTCTGAGAAGGAAATATTTAAACAGAGACCTAAGAGGAGAAGGAGAAGTGGTAGAAAGAATTGGTGGAAGAGGTGAAATAGTAAATAGAAAGGCCCTGTGGCTAGAATGAATTTATGTTTAAGTAATAGCAAGGAGGTCTCTGTGGCTGCATTGTAATGGTCAAAGGTAAAGTGACAAAAGGCTGGAGAGATGGCCAGTGGCTAGATCCTATAAAGCTCTGTAGGACATGATAAAGTGTTTAGATTATAAAGACTGGTTGTGGGTACTGATCATGTTTCTATCAGTCTAATTAGGTGTTGCCATGTCACCTGAGACCAGATAATCCTACAGAAGCTGTGGCTCATACTATGGTTCCCTATAGCACTCAAAGGAAAAGCATTCATAAATGTAAGTTTCTATTTTCCATAATTAGTGCTCATAAAAATTAGACTGGCTGGTGTGGCTCAGTGGTTGAGCATCAACCCATGAACCATGAATTTACCATTCAATTCCCAGATAGGGTAAATGCCAGGTTTGGGGCTCAATCCCCACTAGGGGGCATGCAGGTGGCAGTGATCGAAGATTCTCTCTCATCATTGATGTTTCTATCTCTCTCTCCCTCTCCTCCCTTCCTCTCTGAAATAAATTTAAAAAATTTTAAAAAATTATAGAAAACCTGCTTCTTCCCATTCTCTGTCATCATGGACTACCTTTCAGGAAGCAAAATTCTTAAAACTGCCAGTGAACCACCTTCACCCCCAATTTACAGTTCTGTAGTTACCAGATTTTGCCACTAGATGGTGGCTGTATAGCAGTACTGTGAACCGGGTTTTCTATTTGACAAAGGAATCAAAGAATGAATTAATGCATGAAAGACACTAACAAAATATATGTGCATTTAAAATTCCTTTGTTTGAAAAGATCAGCAAAGGAAAAAGAGCTAGGAAAGGCGTCACATCCTGCAGCCTGCTTTTTGTTCAGTTTCATTTTTCCTTGGTAGGATTTTGGCCTCTTTGAGGATGGTCTTGTAACATAGAATACTTATATGTATTAGTCTGAAACTCCAAGGTCATGGCTATGACTATGGAACAGATTCCTTCTACTCATCATTCATCCTACTCCTCAGTTGGGGTTCCCTGGGTTTTTTTCTTTTTGCTCTCATATATTATCTCAACCATGAAGTATTTATGCTAATGATACTCCAATTAATGTTTTTAGTTGGTATTCTACAGACCTGTAATTCCAACTGCTGTTAGACAGCAGGTAGATGGCATTGGGTACTTCAAACTCAATAAACTTAAACCAAACTGTTAATCTTTGCTCTTTACTACTTCTCTTAAAATATTTTTCTTTCCATCTCAGTCAATGATATCCCAACTCAATCATTTGTCTTGGAGAAAAAGCTCTGAGTTATTTATTTCCACCTACTGCTCACTCCCCTCATTCACTTTGCCTTGAGGTACTGCTGATTTTACCTCTGAAAGATCTTGTTTTTGAATTTATTAATTAATTATTATTTTTATATTTTTGTTAATCCTCACCCAAGGATTTTTTCCATTCATTTTTAGGGAGAAGAGAATAGAGAGGGAAAGACAGAGAGAAACACATCAGTTGCTTGCCTTCTGCATGTGCCCCAACCAGGGCTTGAGCCAGAAAGAGCCTGCAACCAAGGTACGTACCTTTGACCAGAATAGAACCTGGGACCCTTTGGTCCACAGGCTGATGCTCTATCCACTGAGGCACATTTGAATTTATTACTTTTTATTTTCTCACATTAATCATTTTCATTCATCTAATAAATTATTAACTGAAGTCTGTTTCCATTTTGCAGTCCATTGTCTACAGTCTTCAGAAGAATATTACCAAAACTCAGGTTTGTATGCATCACTTTCTTGCTTTAAATTCTCTGCCCAGAGAATAAAAGTCCAAACCCCATATTCTACTGTCCAACACCTTCAAAGTCACCCACCTTCCCAGCCTCTTTCTGGCCTCTCTCTACAGCACAGCAATGTTGTATGCTTGGAGTCCCTGAGCCATGGCCTTTTATGTCTAAAACTCTTGGCCTGCATCACTTTCTTGCTTTAAATTCTGTGCCCAGAGAATAAAAGTCTAAACCCCATATTCTACTGTCCAACACCTTCAAAGCCACCCACCTTCCCAAGCTCTTTTGGCCTCTCTCTACAGCACGGCCATGTTGTATGCTTGGAATCCCTGAGCCATGGCCTTTTATGTCTAAAACTCTTGGCACATGCTTCTTATCCTAGAGCTCCTCTCTCCTCCCCTTTTGGATTCCAATTTTCCATATTCCCCTCAAAGGTCTGGTAAAGCTTATCCCTTCCTTCCACAAAACTCTAGAAATAGGCAGTGTCCCTCTTAGTGTTCCCATTGATCCTGGTACCCACATTCACCACTAGTATAACATTTGCCTAGTGTCACCATATTATTCATATGCCTGCACCCTGCTACTGAACTGGGGCTTTCTTTCCAGCAGAAACTGTCTTTTTCCATCTTTGTGTCTCCAGAAATTTAGATTTATCTCAGAAAGTCTTCAGTGCTCAGTAACTCTTGTTTTAATGAATGGGCAAATGAACAAATTCTTATTCCCTCCACATATTTTCCAGTAGACAGGAAAGGCTTTCTTTCCAGCAGAAACTGTCTTTTTCCCTTTGTGTCTCCAGAAACTTACATTTATCTCAGAAAGTCTTCAGTGCTCATTAGCTCTAGTTTTAATGAATGGGCAAATGAACAAATTCTTATTCCCTCCACATATTTTCCAGTAGACAGGAAAGGCCTTTGTTTATTTTCTTCTTCCACTTGTACTCATGAATATTTTCACATGAGAAAGGAAGCAAAAAGGATATCTGAAGATACTTTCTTCTAGACACAGAAAGAAGGCCATCCTAGAGACAGGAAGCTCTATTTAGGAACTGGAGGAGGTTGGGAGCAGTGGCCACAGTTGGAGTCATCAAAGCCCAGGATCTAGGAGGGGCCCACAAGTGCCACACTTGCGGTCTCCCTTCCTTCCTGCACACATGATGGTGGCACTGATGGAGGATGAACCTTGTGAATCAGTTGACTAGGAACCTGACTGTATTGTTCATCTCTCTCTTCTCAGTGACTGGTACTCTGTCTGGCATAGAGCAGATGCCTAGTAAGTGACTGTTTATTTTCTTATGTGCAGACTGCAGTATTGTGTTAACAGGATATCTAGAACTGTTTATAACTTTTAGGGTAAAGGGTGCAAATATGAGTGACTATGACTGTATTGAGGTGTCTTTGATAACTCAGGAGGAGCTCATAGGCAGACTTTGCTTCATTAGATAGTCCTCTCTCTTCTCAGTGATTGGCACTCTGTCTGGCATAGAGCAGGTGCCTAGTAAGTGACCGTTTATATTCTTATGAGCAGACTGCAGTATTGTGTTAACAGGATGTCTAGAACTGTTCATAACATTTGGGGTAAAAGGTGCAAATATGAGTGAATATTGAGGTGTCTTTGATAACTTGGGAGGAGCTCATAGGCAGACTTTGCTTCATTAGATAGTCTGAATGTCTTTGGATAGAAATTTGTGCATTACATGCCTGCCTTCATTTGAAATATATTGCTCAATCTGGATGCTCACTGAGTTTCTTCATTGGTTCAAGTGAAAGGAACAGAAAAGTAAAAGATTAGAATTTCTCTCTCTTTATCGCAGGAAAAAAAATTCTGCCTTTAGTCATACAGATATATTTATTTGATGAGGTACTAGAAGTGCATAGATTTCATTCATATTTAAATTTTATTAAAACAAATTTCAATTTCTTTAATGCTGATGGACATGCTTTTATGGGGCTCAAATATTTCTTAAACCATGTGACCTGTGTCTGCTATTCAAAGATTCCTGTTGTGATGACACTTTTTGGACAGGAAGTGATCTGAACCATATTAGCGCCCCCCGCCCCCCCCACACACACACACCCTTGTGACTTCTGGAAGAGTATAGTCATATTACCATCTGCCAACAACTCTCTGTCTAGCTGTGCTTCTTTGCAAACAATCTCAGAATGTCAGTATAATAATAATAATCACTTATATTTGTATAAGGCTTTATAATATACTTTCACCCATTTTTTCCTCACAATAATAAACTAAGCAGTACTGATGGGCCTACTTTACAGATGAGGATACTGAGGCCTAAAGATATTTTTAAGCCAAATTCATACCAATAATGACTGGAATTAGGTTCAGATCTTAATTTTCAGATTCTCCATGTCTTTTTACCTATACCATTTGCTCAATTGTGCTAATATTAGTTCATTAGAAAAGGAGTAAAGGTGGCTTTTGGGTGAGAGCTGGTTTTATTTAACACATCTGGAAATGGCATCCTAAAACAATATCTCTGCTAATAACCTTTTCCTTAGTCATGAAATAGAGAAGCCCTTATAATTATCAGCCGGTGTCTACTTTGTGACAACGACACACATGGGCACGAGCCCATGACAATGAGCACATGGGCACGGATGTTACTATTCTTGGGAAGAGCATTAATAATTAGATATTACTTGGGGGAAAAGGGCAATACTTCATCAAAAGACAAAGTGCTAGCTTTGATATCTCTGTGCAGTTGCCGGAACACTCCTAGTGCCTGCTTCTGATCTGAAGATTAGTTGGCAGCTTTGCCCTTTTTCTTGTGAAATATCTGTTCTTATGGGAAACCAGTACCAACAGATATTGAGAATTTTTATGTCTTATTAAAGGTTGTTCACTGATATTTGTAGTTTCCTGTGGCACCGACCACATTATTATCCACACATTCTAAATTTACTCAGAGAAAATAATGTTATGAAAAGAGTTCTTCAAAATCATAAGGGATTACACTATGGGTTGAACATCTTTGTCATTGAAAAAGTCTCTTATGACTCACTTTTTTATTGCTTTGAAGAGGCTTGGAATGGACCTTCACTCAGAGCTGGAATTTTAAGAGGAAAGTTTTAATGTCACCATTGCAATATTTCCAGACAGGACTGGGCATGGCTCAGTCAGCAAGAGAAGACTGAAAAACAGGAGGGGAAGCTCTTATTTGGGGCAGGCAGAGGGATGTATATTATTGTAGGTGCTCAACACTGTCTGATCTTGAAAAATAACAAAAACAAAACCCACCGTACTGCATGTATTCTGTGATTACACCTTCCAGATGAGGAAATCAGTTAGTACTGGGTGATGTAAAAGATGTAGACCAAGCATGTCAAACTCACAGCCCACAAGCTGCATGCCTCGTTTATTTGGTCCGTGTTAGCCTCTGAGTTTGACGTGCTTGATGTAGAGGGAGGGACTGGTGGACTAAGAATATCCACAGGTCCTGCGGAGTTGAGTAGCTTTCAGGAAGTTGAAGGCAGTGAGTCAGGGAGGTCTGCTTGGAGATTTCTATTCAGGGATCAGGCTTTCATCCAAAGGGCAGAGCAGACTCTAGAGTCTGGAATGTATGCAGATTTTAAGGTAAGGATTTGGTGCTGGATCAAGGGTTGAAGCTTAGATATAAGCACTGGGCCAAAAGGTGGAGCCTAATTCTTGGGAATAAGGCATACGTCCATTTATCACCAAGGCAGACAGACAAGTGGAAAGAAAATAGAGTAAGATCCTTGCATTCCTTTTACTCTGAGATCTTGCTCAGGTCAGGGAGTCCCACCTAACCTCCACCTTTTCTTCTATTACACAACCATGATAACAGGGTCCGCTTCAACATTGTGAGAAGCCCATGAGTAATATATTTGGAAGAGCTTTGAGTATTATAAAATACCAAATAGTTACGGTTCATAAGTTCATTATATTATTAGCAAGCATTTATCTTCCAAGTACTGCACCTGTTATGATCAATAATGCTGTTATTTTATAAACAGCATCAGAATGCCTTCCTGGTGCCATTTTTGCCAACGATGATCTTTTTTTTAAATTTCCTCCCTGCCTGTGATTTGGAATCTTCATCCAGCCTTATTTCCTGTGGCCACGCTGAGTCCACACCTCTTTCTATCCTCTTTGTCCTTTCAGATGCCCATTTCCTGCATACACACTCCCATGCCGTGGTGGGTCAGTCCTAGACTCTCTGTCTAGGAGTTGCTGAAGAAGGTGCCTCACCTAGTGTAGAAACTTTGCTCCTACATGGAGCTCCATGAGAGTTATTGGGGAGGCAGTTGCCAGCCCCTCATCCTCTTCAGTATGTGTGTGGTGGTGGGGGGTGGGGGCTGGATTTAGAAGATTGAGAAGCAAATGCCTAGTGCTTAGAGAAAGAAGGGACCCCAGGTCAGAGAGAGTTTGAGGAGAGTCTTGCAGCACAGGCACAATCTGAACCACAAGGCAATACAAGGGAAGAAACAGAATGACCTCATTCAGAGCGAGGATTCTTTTTTAAAAAAAATATATTTTATTGATTTTTTTTACAGAGAGGAAGGGAGAAGGAGAGGGATAGTTAGAAACATTGATGAGAGAGAAACATCGATTCAGCTGCCTCCTGCACACCCCCTACTG
This sequence comes from Myotis brandtii, assembly GCF_000412655.1. Lineage (NCBI taxonomy): Eukaryota > Metazoa > Chordata > Mammalia > Chiroptera > Vespertilionidae > Myotis > Myotis brandtii. The sequence goes on from NW_005371132.1 coordinate 421,126, forward strand.
GGGATGTGCCCGCAACCAAGGTACATGCCCTTGACCAGAATCAAACCTGGGACCTTTCAGTCCACAGGCCGACGCTCTATCCACTGAGCCAAACTGGTCAGGGCGTGAGCGAGGATTCTTATGCAGAGACAATAGCTCTCCAAACAGAGAGGACACACATTAAGAGGAAAGCTTTCTAGCCTGAACTCAAAGATCTGCAGGGTAGCTGTAATCACTGACCAGGAACTTTCATCTTCTCCTACCAAAGGTTATCTTTGCATAGAGAGAACACAGGCAAGGGGTGACCAGCAAAGAGGTGAACAGACCACCAAGGGGTGCCACTCCAGATGGAGGTAAAGCAGACCTGAGGAGCAGCTCAAGGAGCTTCCTTAGAAACCAACCCCAGGGGACACTTGTAAGACACTTAAAGACACAGGAACATCGTGGGCTTTTTGGCCATTTCAGTTTTGATGTTTGTTGGTTACTTTTTCTTCTTTAAAGTAGGTTTTTTCTTCTTTCTGGAATTGTACTTGCAAGGTTAACTTGGTTTGTGCTGATTTGACTATCCAAAGAGGTTTTCCTGGGTCTTTGAATGTGGGCTTGAGCCAAGAGAAATACAACAAGCTAAAGTACCAACCTAGGTTTTCATTGTTACTGTTTTGTTTTTCCTTTTTTCCCCTAATACCAGCTCTGACTCTAGGCTTGTATGTATTAATCAGTAATCTGGTTCTGTATATCATAAATCAAGCAAAACTGTTGATAGGTATTAATTGTTATGTTAAGTGTTACCAGGAACTTTTTTAAAAAAGCGTAAAGACACATCTCTGTCATTAAAATAAGTGACAAACAAAGCATAAATTATAAAAAATAAAAAAGCAATATAGACCTTTACATAATTGAAAAGTCCCATTTCATCTCTTTCCTGCCCTTATTTGTATTTTGTTTGAATTTCCTGTCACACATACACACACAGATTCACTCAGGCAAGTTCCAGTAATTACAGACATAGTAAAATGATAAAACTCTAAGAGGCTAGCTTCAATATTAATATATCTCTCATAAGGTAGTGAATAATTAATTTTAAAATTAGTAAGACAGACTCACAGTGCCAGACGAGAAAAGGAGAGGGTGACTATTGGGCTGAAATACTTTAAGACCATTTTATAGAGGAGGAAGAATTTAAACTGGGGCATAAATAATGGATAGAATTTGGTTAGGAGGAAAGAAGTGAGGACAACATGATCAAATGTGTGGAGAGAAAGGGCCAATAGAGGGATAAATAGATAAGGAGGTGCAGAATGGAGAAGATTAATGCCTGGAAATGAAATGGAAAGAGTGTAAGGCATGCCTTTAGAGTGTCTTAATGCAAGTTTGGGAATTGAGATATGGCTCTTTGGACAAAAACAGAGATTTATGAAGGGGAGCCCCTTATTGCCAGCTTAAAGAGAACTTTTCCTAAACATGTGAGTGTATGTGCATGTTCGCAGACACAGATATACATGTTGATCACTGTGGTGGCAACTCCACACCAGCCACCCATACCCATGTTGAAAAGTATTAGAACAGTTATTTTTCATTTACAAAGTGATCTAGAGCCATCTTAAAAGGTGATGGATAGATGTTGACCAAGTGTGTTGAGAAGGTCACAGACATCCCTAATGCTAGCACATCCTAGTCAGAAATATGATACGTTGTTTCATGTAATACCCGGGGGGAAAAAATCATGCCCACATTTACAAAAGTTTTTTCAAATGTTAATATAATTTTGAAGATGAACATACTTCACAGAAGAATTCCAGTTTGATGAGTTTTGTAAGCTCTAAAAAGAAACTACTTAACCTAGTTAATAATTAATACTTTATTATGAGGAAGGCTCTAAATTGTCCCACCTCCAATATTATTACATGAATTACATATATTATTACAATATATTTCATGTTTCATTTATTTAATTAAAAATACTGTCTTGTTTTATGATTATTAAATTACCTTGGGCTATGGATATTAGCTGGACAGCTAGTTCTATGATATTAGAATTCAACACTGATTTGAGTTATATCTATGATCAAAAATAAAGTCTAGCCCTGGCTGGGTGGCTCAGTTGATTGGAGTGTCATTCCATACAACAAAAGGTTAGGGGTTAAATCACTGGTCAGGTGCATATTCGAAACATCTGATTGATGTTTCTCTCTCACATTGATGTTTCTCTCTCTCTCCCATCCTCGCTCTCTCTAAAATAAATAAAAACTCCAGATGTGTGCCCTTACAGTATCCTATATAATAAAAGCCTACGTGTCCGGTCGTCCAGTTGGCCATTCAACCAATCAAAGTGTAATATGCTAATGATACACTAAGGTCGCTCAACCGCTCGCTATGACATGCACTGACCACTAGGTTGCAGACACTCCGACCGGTAGGTTAGCTTGCTGCTGGTTTCCAGCCTGGAGCCCTCCTGCAGTCCCTCCCTGGCTGGCCAACCTCCTGGTTCCCTTGCTGGCCCCAATCGTGCACCGATGGGATCCCTCGGCCTGGCCTGCACCCTCTTGCAATCTGGAACCCCTCAGGGGATTTTGGAGAGCTGGTTTCGGCTCGACTTTAGAATGACGGGTCACTATGATGCGCACTGACCACCAGGGGCAGATGCTCAATGCAGGAGCTGGGCTCACAGCTGGCGAGCACAGCAGTGGTGGTGGAACCTCTCCCACCTTCACTGCAGTGGGATCCTCTCCCGCCTTCACAGCAGCACTAAGGATGTCCAACTGATGGCTTAGTCAGACATCCCCCAAATACTCCTGGACTGCAAGAGAGCTCAGGCCGGGCTAAGGGACCCCCCTCAAGTGCAGGAATTTCGTGCACTGGGCCTCTAGTACATTTATAACATGTCATTTACAGATAAATCTGTAAGGTTAATTGAATGACATGCTCTTTTGTAGATTTTTACTAGTAAACACAGAAGGATGGATTTTGCTTTCTTCTGTTTGGAAAGCCATTTTGTAACTTTTTCATTCCCTTGCAGGAAATATGACTGCCTGTTTGTGGTTCTCGGTCACTCACTAATATTTTTTCCAGTGGATTAAATGTAAAAGGCCACATCCTTAGAGGCAGTGTGACTCAAAAAAGCCAAGCAAAAATCTAAGGCTACTTCTGCTCCTGGGTTCCTATGATTGCAGGTAAACTGTGAAACCCACTTGACAATCTCAGTGATTCCAGCTGTGAAAAATTGATTATAGGGCACCTGAGTCAGTTTGTTTCCCTAGTACTTTTTGAAACTTGACCTTCACACATTCTTTTTATATTGGCTCATTCTTTCAACACCATTATTTAATGGAATTTATTTATCTGCTATTTTGAAAGTTCATACTTATATTTCTGTATGCCCCCCCTCTCTCTTTTTCTCTCTCTCTCTCTCTCTCTTTGAGGGGTGGGGGTTTCTTTTTACGTCAGACCACCTCCTTATTTCTTCTCAAGGCTTGATTCCTCTGCTTGGGGGACTCAGAAGGGACCTGAGACCAAGGGAAAATGTCTCTTCACTGAACTACCCATGGCTGTCGGTTGCTGTGTTTTCCTGCCAAAGGGCCATCAACATCCTTTTTTCAGCATCTGTGTCAGTCAGATTCTCAGCAGAAAAGAGATGTCACACTCAAATTGAGACCAAGAAGAAGAGAAAAACAGATTTGGGTGAGGAGCTATAAGTTTCCATAGCATATAGTAAATACATTTTAAAACTTTAAATCAGTAGTGCAGATGACAGCTTATATAAAATAACCTGAAGAAGAAACAGTCACCTAAGAAACAAGTTGTACAAGATTCTAAATGAAACCAAATGCCAGTTTCTGGAGGGATTGTGATCTTTTACCTGCTAATATCCCCAAGCGAGGATTAACAAAAAATGAACAAACAGAAGAAGGTGGTTTTTTATAGCATCCATGAATGCCACGAAAAACTTCTGGGGTTTGGGATTAGCTCAGTGTTTGAGAGGCTAAAGGCTTCCTTTCATCATTCATACCTTTCTCATTCTCCAGAATTCTACATACTTTTGGGACAGAAATTACTGGGAAGTACACAAGAATATGAGCAATGTGGCTTCAAATTTCACTTGAATAAAATTTCTCAAAGTCTCACCCATTGTCATATTAATGTTAAGAAACCCTGACAATTTACAAATCAGTAATAACAATAGACTGGAGTTAGGAGACCTTAGTTTTAGTCTTGGCTTTGCCATGACTTGAGTGGTTAACCTGGGACAAATGTTTCATGTCTCAGTTTCCATCTATTTGCCATTTAAGGTCACGATGTTCTCGATATGAATTAACAATTCACTAATACAGAGTTAGGGGAACAAATTCAGCCGCATTGCTTCTCCCATTTATACCTTTAATGATTTTCTTTAATTCATTCTCGCAGAATATTTTTTTGCCTTATAATATGACAGGCAAGACAGGGCAAGGTAGTGTGTGGGCCTATCCTTTACGTAAACGTAAGGTTCCTGGAAAACTGGGTCACAGGAGTTGATAACTGGTATAGATCTCATAGTTTACTGTAGCCAAATTTTAAGATTCAAATAAAGAACAAGTCTCAGAGAGATGAAGTGATTAGTTTAAGATCATATGCTGGGAAATTCAAAAGTAGTGTCTTAGTGCATTTGGACTGCTGTAAAAAAATACCGCAGACTGGGTGGCCTATAAACAGCAGACAGTTATTTCTCACAGTTGTGGAGACTGGGAGTCTGAGATCAGGGTAAGGATCCTCTTCTGAGACTTCTTGTCACAGCCTCACATGGTGGCAAGCGAGAGGGAGCTCTCTGGAGCCTCCTTTCACAAGCACTAATGCCATTCTTGAGGACTCTGGCTTCATGACTTAATCATTGCCCTCTCTGTCCCAAACTTCCACCTTCTTTTTATTAAAATACTAGATGCCTGTTGCACAAAGAGATTCGTGCAATAGGCCTTCCCTTCCCTTGGCTGCTGGCACCAGTTTTCCTCTGGCACCCAGGACCCAGGCCTTCGCTCTGGCTGGGCTCTGGCCAGAGCCCCCCTGCAGCTGTCAGGCTTCGTGGCTCCGCTGTTCCTGGGGCCCTGAGGCCTCTCAGCTCTGCTGATCCCGGGGCCTTGAGGCCTCGTGGCTTTGCTTGGCGCCGGGGCCATGAGGTCTCGCAGCTCCACTGATCCTGGGGGCATGATGCCTCGCAGCTCCGCCGATCCCGGGCGTGTGAGGCCTTGCGACTCCGCTGAAACCAGGGCCGTGAGGCCTCGCTGCTCGGCCGGCTTTGGGTACATTTAGCTTCGCTCCACTGCTTGGAGCCTATGTATGCAAATTAACCACCATCTTTGTTGGAGTTTAATTTGCATATCACCCTGATTAGCCAATGGGAAGCGTAGTGAAGGTATGGTCAATTACCCTTTTTGTCTTTTATTAGATAGGATATTTTTTATTGTTTTCAGAGAGGAAGGGATAGGGGAAGAGAGATAGAAACATCAATAATGAGAGAGAATCATTGATCGCTGCCTCCTGTATGTCCCCTATGAGGATCAAGCCTGCAACCCGGGCATGTGCTCTTGATGGAAATTGAACCCAGAACCCTTCAGTCCGCAGGCCGAAGCGCTATCCACTGAGCAAAACCAGCTGGGGACCAAACTCCCACCTTCTAATAATATCATATTGGACATTAGGATTTCAACTTAGAATTTAGAGGACATACAAGCATTCATCCTCCAGCAGGTAGGAAAAAGAACCCATGCTTTTTGACTAGTAGTCTTGTGAGTTTATTTTACTATTTTGGCTTTCTTCCCTGCATTGAAAACATCTTCTGTAGTGTTAGTACACTAGAGCCAGGTGTGGAAGCAAGGAACACAAATCATAAGTGTGGTCACTTACTTGGCAGACAGATTTAGCCAAACTTGCCAAAATTATTCAATTTTGTACTATAAGTTCAGCTTTTTAGATTGTTATAATTATGGAGAGATAGAGTTAGTTAATTATAAAGTGACTCAAGCAGTTGCTGTTTAGATTTCATTAGTTGTGGCAAGAGGTGATAGTCCTTTTAGAAAAATAAGATGCTCATTGTTACCATTTGCACATAGAAATCAAAAGTATTGTCACTATTAACCTGGCCAGCATGGCTCAGTGGTTGAGCATTGACCTATGAACCAGGAAGTCATGGTTGGATTCCCAGTCAGGGCACATGCCCGGGTTGTGGGCTCGATCCCCAGTGTGGGGTGTGCAGGAGCCAGCTGATCAATAATTCTCTCATCATTGATGTTTCTATCTCTCTTTCCTTCTCCCTTCCTGTCTGAAATCAATAAAAATATATTTAAAAAAGTATTGTCACAATTCAAAACATGAAAAACTCATAAATTCTTAGACTACATAAAATGTTTTAAATATTATTTATAAGTTGGCAGTAACAAAAAGTTCAGTGTTTCTTTATAAAACTATAGATTATTTGCTTCTTCTATAGGGAGCTTCTAAACATATACCAACATTGCATGATTACAAATATTTAGATATAAATAAAAACTCTGCAAAGCCAACATCACAATTATGTTGTAAAACCATGTCTCTCTTACTACTTTGAAATGATTGTAAATGTTTAATTGCAGCTTACACAAAATGACTCGGTGTTGAAAGCAGCATGTAATCAAACTGCTTCCCCTCTTGTAATGCACAGTGGTGCCCAAATAACAGATCCTCTGAGAATAAAGTTGGTCTTGGAATCTGGCCACACTAGTGTTGGGTCGGAGCAGTGATAGATGAAACGGAGGATGCAGCAGAATAGTTTAAAATATACTGTATATTTGCTTGAGCCAACATAAAAGGAGGACTACATTCCCCCCCACTCCAATTTTAAGATTCTGTAACCTGGAAATGGAGGAGCTGCCCCTCACTTTGGCTATTGACAACTATAGATTCTGTGCTACTGGGTAAAGGGTCAAGTCAGGATGGAAAAGAATGTTTCCCAGGCAAGCCAAGGGTTGTCAACTTGATTGGAGCGAAATAAATAGTAACAGGTTCCCCTTTTGAGCACATACTCTGTGTCCAGTGCTATGAGATAAGGTTGTTTATTATTCCTGACAAACAAATGTGGATGTTATTATTTCCCACTTTCTTAGAAAGTTGGAAAAATTTTAGGTTAAATAAATCATCCACGCCTACAAAAATGTGCGTAAGTAAGCTCGGATGCTATCGTAGGTCTGTATGGTTCAAGTGCTCATGCTTTTTTCTCTATACTGGGTACTGCATGGGTTGAGATCTAGAATATGTTATTAAGATACTACATTGTTTTTACTCAGTGATTTTCTGAAAGTGAGGGTGTCATTGGAATATAATCTTTTATAATGACTTCTCTGTCTCTTATATGGTACATTATAGTAAATAGCTCACCTGGAGTTCAGCCAGATTCACCATTGGGGTGGCTATAACTCCCCCAAGACCAAAGACCTGGGTAACCTAAATATGATCCTTTATGCACCTTAGAGAGAAAAATCATCTTCTTGTCCTTAGAGGCTTTAAAACTGCTTTTTTGATGGAAGCCTTGAGTAACTTCCCATCTTCAGATCTATAGTGCAGAGTTAGAAACCCCTGGTTGTTCCTGCCATGTTGTGTACTTTCTAGGGGGCTTCTGCAATCCTCAAAACCTGATATCTTATCATCACTCATCTTTCCCTCGTCTACGCGTAGGCATTTTCTAACAGGGATAGATGTACTAGTACTTTATCATGTGCTATTCAACATTTTTCAGCCATGCCTCACGGGATTCCTAATTAGAACTCCCTTCTTACTGTATAAAGCTAAGAAAAAGTTACCCAGAAATCCCACACACTTGGCTAGCAAGATCACAGATCATTTCTGTGTACTGACAGGGGTCAAACAAGCACAGGAAACCCAGATATGACCCTGCCAATTAGGAAAAGGACATTTACACATGAAGATCAGTGGGATTTAGATAATGACTAAATAGCAAAAAAAATTTAAGGTTTGTTAAGAAATAGAAAAGAAAGAAGTTGATCTTGTCAAAAAGGAACAAGATCTTGTCACTTAGAAAGAATTTGAGATGAAATAATACTAGTAATGGAGAGCTACTGAGAATAGGAGGCTATTCCCACTGCCCAAACTGCCATATTATATTGTTCTGTAATGGAACCACAGCTCAGGATATCTGGAGGCAGTGGGGCTAATGGAAAGTCATGGATTTAGGTTCAGCTCTTGCATTTAACTTTGTAAAGCAAATGCCTTACTTCTTTGAGCATCTATTTACATAACTGTAAAGCAGAGACAGTAACATCTGTCTTACTACTTCACGGGCATTTGTGATGATAAAGTGAGGTAATGTAAGGAAAAGCACTTTGTTAATTTTAAGATAGTATTAGCAGGAAAAGCTGCATGATTTGTGGGGCCCAATGCAAAATTAAAATGTGGGGCCTCTTGTTCAGAATCTATTAAAAATTTCAAGGCAGTGACCAAAAGACAGGGTTTTTCTAAACATGGGTCCCTGTGTGACTAGGTAAGTTGTATGCCCACAAGCCATCCCTGAGTATTAATAGTAGTGCAGGATGTACCTCTTGTTCCATTTCTTGTCCTACCACTGCTATAAGCTTGAGACAGTGTTTACTCTCATTGCCCCTGCAAGACCACATTGTCTTTCTGAGGCCCTGCTTGCTTGCAATGCATTTCCCCTTAGAAACAAGTACTTCGTCATGAAACACAGGGATAGGAAGTTAGACTTGTTTAAACTAATACTGTTATCACTGCACCTCTGGTAGGGTAGGGGTTAAACCAGTGGTTCTGAACCTTGGCTGCACATTAGAATCACCTGGGAATCTTTTTAAAATCCTGATTTCTGGGCCTCATCCTCCGGAAATTCTGTTTCTTTGTTACTAATTGGGGCCACAACATTAGTAACAAAGAAACAGAATTTCCGGAGGATGAGGCCCAGAAATCAGGATTTTAAAAAGATTCCCAGGTGATTCTAATGTGCAGCCAAGGTTCAGAACCACTGGGTTAAACAAACTTGATCCAGCCAGTATTCTCTAATGATAGTTAATCACTGTTAATGGTTAAGTCTTTCCATGGGGAACTGGGTTATGAGTTTTCACTCTGCTGCTTTTAGAACACAGCCTACTCTTCGGTCGGGGACTTCCTGTTCTTCTCTCCAGCAGACCAGCTGCCACACTAGGAGAGAATGTAGTAGTTGCCTGAAAATTTTCAGTTCAGTCTTCTCTCCAAGGATATTTGATCCATCCATAGGGAAATCATTAGTTCTCCATTTGTAACCAGAGCTGCCAAGAGCACTAATAAAGTCTCTGGAAAGCTGTGGTATAGACACAGAAGGAGATAAACAAGAAATAGAAAAAAATCCAATAAGTTGATTCCCCTACGGGATGGTACAAAATTGTTTACTATGACCTGGGTTTCTTTCTAGTCTACTTTTAAATATAATTTCATAAGCCTCTTCTAGGTGGGGAAGTTTTTTTCTTGCCATTGAGCAAAAAAAAAAAAATATATTTATTTTAAAACTTTATTTCACTGCATGAACTTATATCCTTTTCAATGCTACTAATTGTGTCTTCTAATTCGTATTTTACATCCCAAGTATTTGCAGACTTCTTTGGTCCTTCTCAGTAACTGTGAAGACCAGCTGTACAAATTAGATATTTTTTTCTTTCTCCATCAATCAATCCTGCCATAATTATAACCATTGCTCATCTTGGAACACTTTCCTAACTGTCATCTGCTCTGTATTGCTGATCTGGTCCAAAGAGAATGAAAACTTTGGTTTTTTTAGTTACAGAGATCTATGCATATCTCTGGATGGAAACTGCCCCTAAATAATTTTGGCCATTTTTTTTCTGCCAAGTTTACTGCTATAAAGAAGTATACTTAGTGGGTATACTTACCAGGCAGGTTAGCTAGGAGAAACTGGTCAACAGTTCCCAAATCAGAAAGTTCAAATAAGAAAACCATGCATTTAATTTTACAATTAGGGAATCAATCTTATCAAACTTTGAATTTTCTTAGCTAGATGCTCTGAGGCAAATAAGGTCTGTAGAGATGTCCTGCTTGTGTCTCACTTCAAGAAGAACTTCCTTTAAAGTCGGGAACCATAGCACCTTTGGAAACTGCCGTGGCATTAGGACCAGGGTCACTATTTCCAAGATAGCTGTCAGCACCTCACTGAGCATGGTAGGAGTGCTGGGGCCTGGCCATTTCTGCCTATTGTGGGTCTCCTCTGCTGGGCAGTCATTGCTCCAGAGCACCCTATGGAGTTGGCTTAGGCTTTGCCAGATCTGCATCACAGCCCACAGCCGGCAACTCACCTGGCCCATTCCTGCTTCCTTTCCTCTTTCCTCTCACAGGTGTCAGATCTGTTGAGTGATCTGAAGACTTTCCCTATTCAACCTGCTTCTTTCCACTTTATCTTTCATGAGCATTATCCACTTAATTCTGAAGAACAGACACAGAAAGGATCCTATGACTGATTCAGCATAGACTTCATTTAGCTACCTGCTGTGGTAAAAATCAACGTATTAACGACCACCTCCACCAGATCTGTGAGCTCCATTACCTCAAACTGACTTCTCTTACCACTTCCTGACTCAATGCACCAAGGTGAAAGGCATAGGATCTGGCTTCTGCAGCATTTGTGGAAGGGCCAGGTGACATCACCAGATGTAGGGAATTCTTTCCCCATGGTGTGAATATTGACTATTCAGAGGGCAGAAGCTAGGAGGGAACAAGCAAAGAAATCATTTCCTTATCCCTTTTCTCCAGACTGTTTGGAAACTCAGTAGTCTTACATGCTTCTCTAAAGTTATCCAGGGAGCCTGAGCAATTGATGGACCTTGCTACAACACTGTGGCCAGTTCAGTAATCTACTCCCTTATAGTGCCTTTTCCTTTACCTTTGCTCTTCCTAATTAGGTGTTAGCACAAACCTTTGACTTTGTCTAGGGAAATTGGGCTGAGACAAGCATCATTGAATAGTTGCTATTATTGGTAATATTCCACCTACCTGAGACTCTTTGAGTCGCTACTTTATTCATACTACCCTACTATGCAGCCCAGAAAAACTTCTCTGCTTATTATAAAAGAGCAAAATGCTCATAATATTTTAGGGTCATGCCAGCAGTTCTAGCAGTGAAGGTTTCAAAGACATATGCTTGTGACTACTACATGTTTCTCAGTCTGTTTAGACATGGAACATTGTACTGGGGTTAATAATTTGTATTAGTAGATTTTGATAGTAATTTTAATGATAGATTTTCTATTCCATCCACATGTGTATATTAAGAATGGATAGTTTTCAATGCCCTAGCTCAGAATTGGAACATTTTTTGTGGACCTCTGGGATTCACAGGAGGTTATAGATAATGAAGTGACATGATCAGAACAAAGCTTTATGAAGATTAACCTGGAGGTATATGGGATTTAGAAGGGAAGAGTAGAAATCACACGTGAAAGGCTGTAGACAATGGACATTAGTAGTAAAAGAGGTCCCTTTAGAGATGAGGAGGATCCTAAACGATTCTCTAACTTGGAAGTAAGTAAGCGGAGGGAAGCTGGAAGAATTCGGTGAGTGTACCCTAAGGAGTCATTGTAATTGTACAAATCTCCACACTTCATTCCTTAGTGGTGAGATGAAGACAACTTTGTATTTATTTGAAAATTTATTAAACACCTGCCATGAGACCACGCAAGGAAGTTTATATGTGCAATTACATTTAGCCCTCTTAACAATCTGTAAAGAATGCATTCTTACTTCCTCTCATAGATGAAGAAGGTTGTACTCCAAATGTGAAGTGTTCCATGTTGCACCCCTCCTCTTTGGCCAAGACAGAATTTAAACCAGAGATTTCTGACTCCAGTGCCTGGGCTGTCTATACTACAGTACACTGCCTGTCCCACACACTGTCCTGCATGGTTCAGGACCCAGTGTTTGATAGGGACACTAGAGGGCCATACAAGGCAGTCTGTAATCAAGCTGTCAGAGTTGGCTAAAGATTTTCTCCTACCTTGTTTTTATTCTTACATATATTAGTAATGTCTACCTTTTTTCATGTCAAAAATAGGTTATTATCAAGAACCTTCATGAAGACTGACAACATGTTGAAGGATGCGTTTTCATGCTTTAGAATCAAGGTATCTGAACAACCCTGGTCTAAAATGTAAGGAGAAATTATTGCAACAACAATATGTAATTTCCAGATGTAAAGTTCATTCCTTATGATGTCAAATTTGCTATCTTCTACTTTGGTGATTTTTTTCTATGTTTATAGCAGAATTGTCTTCCCAGTTTTCTTATTGCAGCAACATAGCTATTACTGTGTACGGCACTCACAATATCTTTGCTCTAGCTATCATGTGACTCTGTTGAACCAAGGAAATATTCTAAGAATGAGTAAAAGTGTTTATAGGGTTGCCAGTGCAGCTGCAGGGGAGTTGAAGTAATTTCCCATAGCATCATACTAAATGCTGTTTTTACTAAAGTAAACAAACAGTTAAAACAAGTAAACTGGGTTCTTTATTCTGTCAGAAAAATGACCATAATTCTATAACATACCATTTATATGGAGGCGGATACCGGCATGTTATTCACAGTGTGCAGGAGCTCACACTTTCAAAAGAGTGAGGAGGAAATGCCTCTTGGGGCAGGAGCCAGATTCTCTCAGTCTTTGCTGGAACTCATTATAGGCTTTCCTCTCATTCTTGGCCCTAACAATTCACTACATTATTATTTAATCATATTACAGATTCAACTTATTCTAAGTAAACCATAAAGATAAGTTGAAAAACTGATTCGAGATGATACCTTACTTTGCTTAAATATTCACTGTACAATGACTTTAACGAATTTTTTAAAAATATATTTTTATTGATATTTTACAATAAAAAATAATAAAAATATATTGAAGGGAGAGGGATAGAGAGTTAGAATCACCGATGGAAGAGAAACATCAATTAGCTGCCTCCTGCACACCCCCTACTGGGGATGTGCCCGCAACCAAGGTACATGCCCTTGACCGGAATCAAACCTGGGACCCTTCAGTCGGCAGGCCGATGCTCTATCCACTTGAGCCAAACCGGTTAGGGCGACTTTAATGAATTTATGAAAGTAGAATTTCCTTTGTAAAGACATCTGTTTTGATAAACACTCCTGGGACTGCTGGCCATCCTTGATGTACCGATGATACATATATTAGGACTCGTGTCCAAAGCTGCAGGAGCCACTTGGGCAAGTACCAAACCCTGCACACTCCTGACTTTGCTGGTGGATCCGACATTGGATATTTGTCATCCCTACAAACCATTGTCCCCTTACAGAATTCAGGTGGCGCATCCTGTGTGCATGCATGCAGAGAGTATCTGTCTCTCTGCCTCATGGAACGTAGACACCCTGAGAGTAGAATCTATGAATGGTTTTGCTGACCATGGTATCCCTAGAGGCTAGTTCAGTACCTGGCCCATGGAAGATATTCAATAGAAGTCTTTTAAATCCATGAGTTTATTTGTTTACTCATTTGGTCATTCGTTAATTTATCTATATGTATTAAGTGCCTTCTAAAAGATAGTCACCGGTCTAGGCATTAAAGTTAAATTAAGTGTTAAAATTAATGTGTGTATGTTTGTGTGTATAAATTTTCTACAGTTCCTGATGAATCTGGAGCATTGGTCTCAAAGGAACATCTGGTAGTTTAAGTCACCTATGGAGCTATGGTCACCATTAGTTTGTGGGTGAGAGAGCCTTCCAGTGGTGCCAGTATGGATAGTCGTTAGATTGGAAGGTTAAGTGTATTCCTAGAGTCTAATTTTAAAATATAAATTAATCTTTTTTTAAAAATAACATTTAAAGTTGTACTTAGATATTTTAAGTCTAATAGTAGCAGGGTAAGCTAGCAGTGACTCTCTGAAGAGAGTCCCAGGTATGATACTAGAAATAAAGGGATGCAGAAGCCAGAGGTGGGCACACAGGACCTGTAAAAGGGATTTGAGGGGATCTGGGAAGAGCATCGACAGTTCCTCTACACAAGGTTATTATCACAGACGTGGTATGGCATGGGGTGAGAAAAAAATGGACTTATCTCTATTATTAGGATATGGGCCCAGAGAAGTTTAATTTCATTCTCTAAAGGCACATAGTTTTATTCAGATGCCCCCAAGAGAAATATTTGCTGGAATAAACTGCTAGAACTCAACTGATTTATAAAATAGAGGCTGTTTGCCTTCTGTTTTATAAAATGAGGCTCATTTGTAACATTTAACATGTTTATAGTAGTTCTTAAATAACTGGGATAGTAAGAGCTCCCTCCTTTCTTTCTTGATATACCCACCTGGAGTTAGGAATTTATTGCCATACACAAAGATGCTATAAATATATAAGACTAGGATTTCTCTTCTATACCTTGTTCTAATGGTGTTTGATGAAATTTACTTTTGCTCAGAAGGATCAAAATAACTAAACACTTTGATTCAGTAAAATATTTAGGCAGAGGATTGTTTGGTATAGGGAGATAAGCCCACATCATGCAGGGTGTGTATGCTGTGAGAATAGGGACATAACAGAAGTGTAAAACTGTCAACACAATGTATGAATGTTCATTGGAGCAGAAGTCACTGAGGTGACAATTAGTGGTAAACAAACTGTGTGTTTAACTGGAAAAGGAGCATGCAATTTACTATTAACAAGATAGAAGCTATTCTTCCCTATTAAGCTAAAGAATACTGTCAAATATGGAATTCCTTTGAAGTTTTCACTCCAGTGTTATTAATGGTCAACGCACCTGCCTGCTCTATTTACTAGGGACCATGTGCTTAGACATAATGTGTGAGAGAACAAAAGTGGCTGGCTCTGTCTATTTCCCTAAGAAACTCACAGTATAGGTGAGGTCAGCCATTATATAGAGCATAGGCCTGTAAAAGAATACCAGCCCTCAGTTGTTTGGTGGGGCCCTGGTCTATGCTAGGCATTGCAAGATATATTTTTGCTTTCAGGATCTAGTTTCATCATTACCTCAACACTGAAAAGTAGGAATTATTACTCTCATTTTTAAAATGGGAAACTGAGGCTCAGAGCAATTAAGTAATTTGTTTATGATAAAATAACTTGTTAGTATTTCATTGAGGATTTAAATCTGAACCCAAGCTATCTTTTTACTAAATTGAGCTGCTCTTTTAAAGAATAGTGTCATAAAGTTTAAAATCCAAATTGATTTGACACTAGAACAAGCACACAAAGACTATAAGAAATGCCTTTTTAAAAAGCTGCATTTGAGGCAAAAGATCAATGAAGGAGCAGTGTGTTGATTAGGGCCAACATTACAATATTGATAAGTAATATGGAGAGCAGACACTCTAAAATTTGCTTTTACCCTCTCTTTCAAAATAGAATGATCTTCAACTCATAGGAGGATAAAACAAGATTGGTTACAGGCAGGAGGATTCAAATCTATCGGGGTGAAGATATTATGAAGCAGCACTAACGGGTCTAAATGAGCTCAGGTCTCCTACTAGAAGAAACATGCCTTTGAAGACTGAGACAACCTCAGACAGATCAATGCTCCTGTTGGATTTTTCCAGTGTATGTTATAATTTGTAAGTATATATTTATTTCTGTGGTTATGTCAGTGATTACTTTTCCATCCCAGGTATGACACGAGAAACACAGCTCTATGTTGTGCTCTTTGTGGTGTTTCCCTTATGGCTGATAAAATGCCTGGGACATAGCTGGGCCTCAACACACCTTCAATGAACCAAGGAATTTACTGACTGCAGGTGACTTCTGAGGAGTCAGTAGGAACTGACACAGATGATGACACTGCTTTTGAAAAGGATGTTGATGACAAATGGACACCTTTGATAAGAAGTCACAAACTGGTAGCTCGCAGGACAAATAATACTGACAAGAATGTATTGACTGGTCCAGAAAAAGTTATGGAATCTGAATACTTTTAGGGGACATATATTTTATAGTTTATCATAGTTTTTACCTCCCTCTTCTGTGTTCCCCAGTTTTTTTCCCTGGCTAATTTTTGGAAGCATTGTTGTTTAGAGTCCAACAGATCATTGACATTGACCCTATGCAAAATTCTAGAATACATCATTGCAAAGATGTATGGTTTTTTAAATATTGGAGAGAAAAGAGCGATTTCTAAAGACATACCAATTTCTAATTTCCAATTAACTCCTTTTTTTAAAAAAACAGTATTTAATAGTAACATGAAGTAAATTGGGGTATTGGAAAGCTAAAGGATTGTGACAGTGGTTTCAAACCGAATTTTCTAGCATCTTTTCAAATAACATGCTTCTATGACCATTTTTTTCTTTTATTAATCTTAGTTGGTATTTTCAGACTTTCTGTTCTGGTAGTTGAGGATCTAGTACTCATAACAGAATCAGGATAACATTCATGATCTAAAATATTAAGTGATCTGGGTAATGGGTTTCTTAAAACAGTGTGAGGATAGAAGTTACCCTGCCACAAAAAAAATGTTGTTAAAAATAAAACAGAACAAAACAATCCTCCTACATAACATATGGACATGTTTAAAAGTTCCTTTACACTTTCATGATCATGTTTACTCCTACTCAGTTTTTACCATTCAATCTGTTTAAGAATAGTTAGAGCATCGTAGGTTCCAAAGCAAAAGGATGTATAGTTCCTCATCTTTTGCCACACTCATTAAAAAATAGAACACAGCGGATAAGATATTAATGAGTGATCAGTGCATTTATGGTTTTATTTCTACCTTAGGATGAATTTGATGATGTTTTTGTTGGTTTGAGCAAAGACTTTGATTGACAGGAACTGGTCTCTGTGATTTTGAGAAAATCATGTCTCTCAGCCTTTTCCTCCTGGAGAAAAAAAGGAGTTAATAAATCATTGCTTACCTCAGAGGGTTGTTGTGAGGATTATGAGGTTATATATAATATCTACCCTACCCCGAATCTTACTGTATGCCAGCATTGTGCTAAACTCATCAGCCTTTTTATGTCTAACACACAGTCAATCAAATATTAGTTGTGTAGTTTGCTGCCCCTCATGTTCCAGGCAAAATCAAATCTGTAAATCAAAAATTCTTCTAATTTTTAAAGACCTAATTTTGCTAATTTTCAAGGAACTCATTTTTTTGTTGTTGACACTATTACAGATGACCTCGTTTCCCTCCGTTCCTTTGTCCACCTTCACCCAGCCCCCGCCCCTGCTCTCTCTGGCCAGACACTGCATATATATTCTTTGGCTAATCCCTTCACCTTCTTTCATCCATTTCCCCCTCCCCCTTCCCATCCTCTCTAACTATTTAATGCTCTGGTTCTATTTTGTTCATTAGATTTCACATATAAGTGAAATCATATGGTACTTGTCTTTGGCTTGTTTCATTTAGCGTAATAATCTGCAGGTCCCTTCATGCTGTTGCAAAAGGAGCTCATTTCCTAAAAGTGAACCCAGCCTGTTGAATCTTTCTTCATCTGATACCACCTATGTATGAAAGATCGACAATTTCTTCTTTAGTTTCCTTGTCAGAGATCACTTACACCAATCATTTGTGAGTTCAGGATATGGTACTGATGGTTTTATAGTGTCATGGGAAAGAGTTATATAATATGTGGCACAAAATTTCACCTTTTTCCTGTCTACTTCCTATTATGTCTTTCTCCTGCCTTCTTTTTACTTTCTTTCTTCTTAATCTTCCTGGGAACTTCACATTGGTTGTTTTCTGTTCTGCAAAACTAGTGATCCTTTTTTAAAGTTTTGCTGTCTGATATCCAGGCTCTTGAGATCCCATTTTCCGCATCATCATTTTCCAAGGTAGTTTTCTTTTTAAAATCAATCCTACATTTATCAATGCATTATATTCACATGGTTAAAAATCAATAGAACTAAAAGGTGTATTCTGAATAAAATATTGTTTCTTGTCCCATTCTTCCTCATTTTCAAGTCCTGTTCTCCTAATACATATCAAGTTCAGCTCTTTTACAGTTTTCTTTTATAATTGTCAACATCTTTATAAATGTTTATATTTGTATTGCTTTTTCTTAATTTATCAATCTCAGTGGTTTTAGACTCCCTGCTTTGCTAGTTCAGGATCTATCAGTCAATACAACCCCTTCCACACATATACACGTGTTCCCTCATACTGTTCTCTCAATATAGTTTAGCACATTTATAATGAATTCAATACTCAGTTTCCATGTTATTGAATATTATTTACTGCTGAGCCTAGTAGTATATTATGCTTTTTCCTTTCCAGGTTTACTCTATTACTTTACTGTATTTATTATTCTGTTTGTATTTCTCTATTTTCCATTTTTCCCCAAAGGCTTTAATAAAGCTGTCAAACATTTACTAATATTTTTTCATATGTTAAAATATGAGATAACAAATGAATTTATTAAAATCTTTTTCCCACTTGGAAGCTTCCTTCCCATCCCACCATCACCCTTCTTCAGGCCCAGCTGGTTATACTCAAGGTGTCCTGAACAAATGTTAGACTGGTTAGTGTTTGATCTTTATCTGAGATGCTACATAGTCTTCTTTCTTGGTTTACTCTTTTATTTTGCTGTTCATCTTCTCTAAGAAAGGGTGCTCGATAGTTTATTTGAATCCTTATGTTTCCAAATGCCTATTCTCAAATTACATTGATAATTTGACTACAATAATATACATTTGTCATTTGATTAGAATAGTGGCCATTGAGAGTATCTCTCAAATAATTTTCCTGTATTTTTATGATTCCCACCTTGTGAATTATGTCTTTTCAAGGTATAATTCAACTATTCCTTTCACCAACCTCATTTGCAGGTATGGTGCTGTGTTACTATTAAACAAATCAGTACAGATTTTCATTCAGAAGCAAGTGGCTTGAGTTTTGTAGGAGTTTACTATTTTTCTAGTGAAGGTTCAGGGGCATGTGGTTTTCAAGGGCAGTATTGTCGTTAGTGCTGGAGCCAGGAGTAGTTACAGTGATTTCCAGTGCAAGGTTGGTGGAGGATAAAAGAAAAAAGTTTCCCCGTCAGGGTGGTTCTGGACCTTGGCACTGGAAACCTGATCTTGAGCTGTTTTCTCTATCCCTTCCAATGATTCAGTGAATTATCCACTATCTTTTAGAAATGTATTTTTTCTTGGCCAACAGTGCGTATTCTCCTGTTTGAAACTAAGACTGATAGAGTTAATATGGAGTTCTAGACTAAGAATAATTTTGCATCAAAACTTGAGAGGTTTTCTCAGAGGGAAGGTAGGGGAGGGTGGAGGTAAGGGGGAGAAATCAACCAAAGGACTTGCATGCATGCATATAAATAAGCATAACCAATGGACACAGACACCAGGGGGGTGAGGGCATGAGTGTGTGTGGGGGGAACAGTGGGGGGATAAGGACATACATGTAAAACCTTAATCAATAAAGAAAGGAAAAAAAACTTGAGAGGTTTGGCTTCCCTGTCTTTGAGTATCTAGTGTTGCTGATATCATGTGATACCTGTCCTATATAATAAAAACGTAGTATGCAAATTGTCCCCTCAACTGGGAGTTCTACTGGGAGTATGACCAGGGGACAGGGCCAGCCAGGGCCAGCTGGAGAAAGGGAGGGAGGCCCCGGCTGGCAGCAGCAGTGGGAGGAGGCCCCAGCCAGCAGTGGTGGCAGGCAGCTGTGGGAACGGAGGAAATACCTGGCCGGCAGCCAGCAGCCACTAGGGACCTTACCAGTGCATGAATTGCATACACTGGGCCTCTAGTCCTATATAATAAAAGGGTAATATGCAAATTGACCCTAACAGCAGAATAACTGGGAATGACTGGTCGCTATGATGCACACTGACCACCAGGGGGCAGACACTCAATGTAGGAGCTGCCCCCTGGTGATCAGTGCACTCCCACAGAGGGAGCTCCATTCAGTCACAAGCCAGGCTGATAACTTTGAGTGCAACAGTGGTGGTGGAAGCCTCTCCCACCTACTCGGCAGTGCTAAGGTTGTCTGACTGCAGCTTAGCCCTGCTCCCAGGCTGCCAGAGGGATGTCTGACTGCCAGCTTAGGCCTGATCCCCTGGGGAGAAGGCCTAAGCTGGCAGGTGGACATCCCCCAAGGGGACCCAGACTGAGAGAGGGCACAGGCTGGGCTGAGGGACCCCCGCTCCCCTGAGTGCATGAATTTTCATGCACTGGACCTCTAGTTATTTCATAAAGGCCTTGTCTATACTAATAAAAGACAAAGATGCTAGTTGACCATACCTTCGCTATGCCCAAGCCACGCCCACAAGCCAATCAGAGCAACTATATGCAAATTAACCCAACCAAGATGGCGGCTGGCAGCCATAGAGCTAGAGCAAGCAAGAGGCTTGGTTGCCCTGGCGATGGAGGAAGCCAAGCTTCCCGCCTGCCCGGCCAGCTGTGAACTCTGCAGAAGGCAACAAAGTTTCATTATAGAAGATAAATAAATTCCAGATACCTGCTTCCAGCCAGCCTCCACTGGGAGCTTGGGTGGCTGGGGGATGTGGCAAGCCTGCAAACAGCCATCAGCCCCTCACCCAGGCTGGCGTGTGTGGGGGGAACAGTGGGGGGATAAGGACATACATGTAAAACCTTAATCAATAAAGAAAGGAAAAAAAACTTGAGAGGTTTGGCTTCCCTGTCTTTGAGTATCTAGTGTTGCTGATATCATGTGATACCTGTCCTATATAATAAAAACGTAGTATGCAAATTGTCCCCTCAACTGGGAGTTCTACTGGGAGTATGACCAGGGGACAGGGCCAGCCAGGGCCAGCTGGAGAAAGGGAGGGAGGCCCCGGCTGGCAGCAGCAGTGGGAGGAGGCCCCAGCCAGCAGTGGTGGCAGGCAGCTGTGGGAACGGAGGAAATACCTGGCCGGCAGCCAGCAGCCACTAGGGACCTTACCAGTGCATGAATTGCATACACTGGGCCTCTAGTCCTATATAATAAAAGGGTAATATGCAAATTGACCCTAACAGCAGAGCGACTGGGAATCACTGGTCACTATGACACACACTGACCACCAGGGGGCAGACACTCAATGTAGGAGCTGCCCCCTGGTGATCAGTGCACTCCCACAGAGGGAGCTCCATTCAGTCACAAGCCAGGCTGATAACTTTGAGTGCAACAGTGGTGGTGGAAGCCTCTCCCACCTACTCGGCAGTGCTAAGGTTGTCTGACTGCAGCTTAGCCTTGCTCCCAGGCTGCCAGAGGGATGTCTGACTGCCAGCTTAGGCCTGATCCCCTGGGGAGAAGGCCTAAGCTGGCAGGTGGACATCCCCCAAGGGGACCCAGACTGAGAGAGGGCACAGGCTGGGCTGAGGGACCCCCCCTCCCCTGAGTGCATGAATTTTCATGCACTGGACCTCTAGTTATTTCATAAAGGCCTTGTCTATACTAATAAAAGACAAAGATGCTAGTTGACCATACCTTCGCTATGCCCAAGCCACGCCCACAAGCCAATCAGAGCAACTATATGCAAATTAACCCAACCAAGATGGAGGCCAGCAGCCATGAAGCTGGAGCAAGCAGGAGGCTTGGTTGCCTGGGCGATGGAGGAAGCCAAGCTTCGCGCCTGCTCTGGCCGGCTGTGGCCTCCGCAAAAGGCAACAAAGTTTCAATTATAGAAGCTAAATAAATCCCAGATACCTGCTTCCAGCCAGCCTCCACTGGGAGCTTGGGTGGCTGGGGGATGTGGCAAGCCTGCAAACAGCCATCAGCCCCTCACCCAGGCTGGCCAGGCACCCCAGCAGGACCCCCCTCCCTGAAGGGGGTGTGGCCAGTCTGAACATGACCCTTAGCCCCTCACCAAGGCTGGCCAGGCACCCCAGCGGGACCCCCACCCTGATCCGGGACACCCTTCAGGGCAAACCAGCCGGCCCCCACCCATGCACCAGGTCTATATCCTATATCATAAAAGGGTAATATGCAAATTGACCCTAACAGCAGAGCGACTGGGAATCACTGGTCACTATGACACACACTGACCACCAGGGGAGCAGACGCTCAATGCAGAAGCTGTCCCGTGGTGGTCAGTGTGCTCTCACAGGGGGAGCTCTGCTCAACCACAAGCCAGGCTGACGGCTGCCAGTACAGCGGTAGTGGTGGGAGCTTCTCCCCCCTCCTCAGCAGCACTAAGGATGTCCGACTGCAGCTAGGCCTGCTCCCCAATGGCAAGTGGACATCCCCCGAGGGCTCCCGGGCTGCCAGAGGGATGTCTGACTGCCAGCTTAGGCCCAATCCCCCGGGAAGTGGGCCTAAGCCAGCAGGTGGTCATTCTCTGAGGCATCTTAGACTGCGAGAGGGCACAGGCTGGGCTGAGGGACCCTCCCGAGTGCACAAATTTTTGTTCACTGGGCCTCTAGTTTGTATATAAGCTTTCAGAATCTTCCTTTAACTTTTGATGACATTTCTAGTGATGTTTCTTATTTTTATTGTTCTGGGCATTTTGGGGGACTCTCTTTCTGGAAGATTACTTATTTCAGTTCAGGGAAACCTAATATTTATTTCATAGTTTCTATATTCAGGTTTTCTGGAACTCTTATTAGATGTTGGAAAGCACTATGCAATACTTTCACTTTGTTGTTGTCATGTTTTCTTATATTCTATCTTGTTTTATATTTTAGTCTATTTTCTTGGGTTTCTCAACTTCAACTTCCATCCTGCTTTTGAATTAAAAAAATCAGTTATATCTTTAATTTTTAGGAGCTCTTCTATTTTAAACTCTGGAACTGTTCCTTTTTGATTGCATCAGTTTCTCATTGTATAGACAGAATAAAATCTCTTTGAACATCTTATGTATTTCAAAGATTTTCTTCTTCATCACCTTGTATTATTTGTTTGTTTGTTTCTGTTTGTTTTGATCTTTTACTTTGGAGATTTTTCTCAAGTGTTTGGTAAACATTGGCTTTCCATTTATATTTAAAAATGTGTCACTAGACTTTTGATCAGAACTGTTTACTCTAAACAAAACCCCTCTAGTTTTCTCCTGATGTTCTGAGAGTCCTATAGTTCAGTATATGGATTTATAAAAAATTCCCTGCTCATCAGTGCCATGAATCACCCACTTCTCCATGTGTCTGTTGTTCCCTATTAGGAGCCTTACTGGCTCTATTTTTCCAGAGAAAAAATTATATTCCATCCCTCACACAGCTTAGGTTCAGAATAAGTTGCCTGACTGCACCAGGTAGAAAGGGGAACCTGGAGGGAAAGCCTTCATGTCTCCACTTACTACAAGTGTAGATCTTTAAACATTTCTCTGAGTTCACTCCAACTCTTCCATGTTTTAGTAAAGGTGATTGATTTCAAAGGCTGAGCTTCCAGGTGTTTTGTTAGATGAATTGGCTAGCTTCTTTTTTGGTTCCCTTTGACACTGATGTAGGCTTTAACTTCCTGTATTCTGTCTGATAAGTCAGTCACCACTTCTCCATCTCTTTCTCATTTCTCAAATATTTGTTGAAATAATTTCTTTCACTCTTCCTCCACTATTTTAAATCCAGCTCCATAAAAACCTTTGCCACTGCTGCCACCGCTGGGGCTGCCATGACTCAGACTGTACCCAGCACCCCACTGACAGCCCTGCCACCATGGAGGACATGAGCCAACACAGCAATATAGAGAACTCACAGAGGGATCCAAGGTCAATGTGAGCAGGAATCATCAGGATGACAGTAAAATGTTTATTGGAGGCTTGAGCTGGGCTACAAGCAAGAAAGATCTGACTGAATATTTGTCTCGATTTGGGGAAGTTATAGATGCACAATTGAAATAGGCCCAATCACTATGAGATCAAAAGGATTTGGTTGGATTTGTGCTTTTCAAAGATGCTTCTAGTATTGTTAAGGTTTTAGAACTTAAAGGACACAAATTGGATGGCAAATTGATAGACCCCAAAAGGGCCAAACTTTAAAAGAAAAAGAATACCCCCCCCCAAAAAAAAATGTGGGGTTTTTTCTGGGTGGATTGAGCCCAGATACTTCTGAAGAACAAATTAAATAATATTTTGGAGCCTTTGGAGCAATTGAAAATATTGAACTTCCCATGAGTACAAAAACAAATTAAAGAAGATATTTTTCTTCTTTCACATACACAGATGAAGAGCCAGTAAAGAAATTGTTAGAAAGCACATATCAAATTGGTTCTGGGAAGTGAGAGATCAATGTTGCCCAACCAAAAGAAGTATATAGATAGCAAGAGCAACAACAAAAACGAGCAGAGGTAAGAGGTACTGCAACTGGTGGATGAAGTGGTACTAGGGGTCATGGCCTAGGTCAGAGCCAAAACTGAAAGCAAAGACTTAATAGCTATTATTATTAAGGATATGGAATTACAGTAGTGTCACTGGTGTTTATCAAAACTTTAGTGGCTATGATGACTATGATTTTACTGGGTGTAACTATGTGAACTATGGATATGGACAGGGATATACAGACTACAGTGACCAATACAGCATTTACTGCAAGGCATCTTGGGGGTGGGTGGCAATCACTAAAACAATTATCAGCCATCTTAAAGTAGGACATGGGAGAAAACAGGAGAAGACTGCTAAACTAACCAATCTTGCAGCACAACACTGAACATTGGTTTTCTCTGAACCTAAGATGATTATTTTGTAAAAGATTTTCTAGTGTGAAAGACACAATTGTGTTCAACTGTATATAGCCACCAATTAGTTTTCTGTTTTACTTTTCTTTCACTGTTTCTTTTTCCCCTCTATCATTCTCTATGTTATGGGTTAATAAAATGCTAATTTCTCAACTGTCATTCTAGTGTAATTTCAGAAGCATTAGAGGTAAAAATAATGTGGCAACTCTATATGTAATCAAATAATCTCAATTTTTTTAAGTGATGACAAACCTTTCAATGAAGACTTTTGGTGTCAACTATTAAAATAATGAAATAATAAACTCATCATTATGAAGGAGGTATAGTGTCTCTTTGACACTTAATAGAATGAGATCTAGAGGGTTTAATTACCTTGTCCAGAATATTATCCACTTTAGTGGTAGAGACATATTCAAATCCAGACCAGTCTGATTCTGAAGGCCACACTGTAACTATTAAACATCGCTTAGTACATCGAATAACTGACACGTAAGTTTCTCAGTGATGACAATTATTGGCAATATGAACCCACAAGTATAGTATTCAGTGTTTTAGATGTTATTTCTAGAGTAAGTGCAGTAATAGTGTCAGCAATAATAAATGAACACAATTATTAAAGAAAATAAATGTACATGTACATTTGTGTGTGTGCAGGTATGTAGCTTACCAGAAGAAAAGATGGTGAATGCTTACTTGGGAAAATTGGGCAAAAGGATGTATGTTATTAAATTAGTAACCCCCGAGATGAAAGGCAGCTTGGGGAGGAAGGAGTAATTAGTGCTGCAAAGGTGTCACTCACTGGTCAAGGATAGGAGTGAAGTCATTACATCTTGGACACATAGGACAGTGACTCTTCTTGCCCCAAGGAGTCTAAAATGCCCTAACTTTTCTACAGTATGCAGAGAGTATAGATAGAGCTTGTGACAGGACACCTGGGAGAGGGAGAACTGATGAACTTGGGAAATAAGCCAATGCCAAACCTAGTGAAATGGGAGATTGAGGAGGAAGTGGTTTACTCTGTATAGAAGAGGAAAAAGATCTCCATAGTATCACCTCATACACACTCTTCCTAAAATAGGCTCTTATCTATTTCAGGCCTCAGGGCTGGCAGTCAGGTGGGAGGCCATCCCAGGTAGCACTGGAGGAAAGTGAGACAGGAAAGTGAAGGAAGCCAATACTCCAATGAGAAGATGCTCACAATAGTGAAGCAGGGTTCAGTCCTGCTGGGGACCTCTGTGAGTCAGTACAGGACACACCTCTCAGTTGTCCCCTTTAGGAGTGAATGGGCTGTCATATTTATTCACCAACTTCTCTTTGTAAGGGTTCAGGGCTGCTTTCAGGATATCACTTTTGTGCCATCTCAGGATACCCTTATGCATGGGTTCACCATTCCCTGGAAAGCAGGTAAAGCCCTCAGTGAAGAGCCACAAGTACCTGAAGTAAGAAGCCCTCAACAGGTATGGGAATGGTAGATGCTAAGGTTCTGTGTTCTGCTCTCCTACCAATCATAGCAGAAACAGCATGACATGCATGACACAAGAATCTGTGAGATATCTGGATTGCATGAACCAGATCTAGAAGAAAAAATCAGACTGGTCACAACAGAAATATTTTTTTTTCACATGCTGATCAATAGTCATTAATTTCCTGGAGAAGATGGAATAGGAATTTGCATTAAAAAGCTGCTCATGTAGACATTGAGGAGCATGCCTGTGTTAACTATATAGGAATCTAGATGTAGAGATATAGCTATGTGGACTCAAACTCAAGTATCACAGCCCATTTTGTAGGTGCCTAAAGGAGAAAAACAAGATAAAAAGCACCAAGTGTACATCCCAGCAATGTTTATTGTGTTACGCATGTGTTCCACATTGCATTTTACTTTTTCTTTTCTAAAAACACACACGCACAAAATCAAACCCCCAGTAGGCACCGTTTCCCAAAGTATGCAAATTATAGGTGCACAATATGTGTTGAGAATGCAGGTCAAGGAATTGTTTGTACCTGTCTTCCTTCCCTGAAGGTAGAGCAGTTGGGAGTATCATCTTAGTGCACTAAGAACTGCCATTTAAAGTAATAATAGTCTCAGTCTATACCAGTTCACAGCAGGCTTAACTAACTGTGGCAGATGCAATGGCTCAGAAATGAACAATGTAAAAATAAGTCAAAAAAACTAACATTTGGACATAACTTGTATATGAAGACTGTAGTCAATTATATAACAAGATCTGGGAAAATGCAGATGAAAAACTTTATGCATGTTATATTCACTGATCTCTTAAGAAAGGAACATTAAAAAGAAAAGTCAAGATAGGAGCTCTAGCTTTGGAACCAGATGAGGGTTCAAATGCTCTTATTCTTATGCTTATTAGCTTTGACCTAGACCAAATTAGTTGAGTCTCAATAAAGAAGTACTTTTCATAATAAGACATAAAGTTCATAATAAGACATAATGTTCATTTATTATTGCTTATTGAGAGTTGAGTCTCAATAAAGTAAAAGTACTTTTCATATTAAGACATAAAGTTTCTTTATTGTAGACTTTAAATTGAATGTTCATCCTCATTTTTCCTATTCAGTCCTGGGCTTTCTCAGAGTAAAAAGAGTATTTGCTTTATTGTGATCAAGTCCAAGATGGTTTACTGATGCTCTCTTGAGTTCTAGGCAGTTTCCTAGCTACTGGTGATACCAAAAAGTGGAACATAGATTCTGTCTTTGAGGAATGCAAAATATGGTGGAAGTGGACATAATAAATCATCTTAGCACATTGTGGTATACTACAGTAGAAGTACACACAAAATATTAGAGAAGCTCAGCTAATGGGATAGTTGATCTGCAAGGGAAATAGATGGGAAAAGAGGAGGCCAAAGAAGGGAAGTAGTATTTGAGCTGTGCCTTGAAGAATAAGATTCTTTAATTTAAAAGGGAAGAGAGAAGGAATACTCTAAGCAGAAGAACCGCCTTAAGAATTGTGTTTAAAGTACTTTTATATGCAGCAGCCCAAACAACCTATGGGGAAAAGGGTTGTTAAGGCCTTTGGGAAGGTTACCTCCACAAACTATCCCCTGAAACACTGTATAGAAAGCAACACTTAATTTTCATAACTGTTATAACGATAACTTGCATGATCTTTTTTTGCTGAATATAATTTTGAATTGATGTGTACTATTCAGATAGGTGCACCAATTCAGAAGCACAGCTTCAAATAAGTTTAACCATCTAGAATTAGCCAGAGAACAGAAAATAGTGAAAAATTTGTAGAAAGCCTCTGAGCAGGGATAAAACTACTTCAGATTATATGGGCTTAATTTTAAATTTATTTTTAAATCACAGAAAATATGCCAGCAATTGTCAATATATAAGGATTTAGAATAAAAAGTAGAAGTTGAGATTTTTGGCTGAGTATGACACACACATTTTATGCCGTGCTTCCTCCTAAAATTCCAATAAAAGGACAATAAGGTGATTTTTTTAAAGTCATAAATCCACAATGGCAAGGAAAACAGTAGAGATGACAACATAGTAGATGTATAAAAGCAGACAGAAGAAAGAACCTTAACTGGGTAGGAGTTAAAGACCAGTAGCAAAACAATTTGGGCCACATGGAGACATGAGGTATCTGAAGCTGCCAGTGCTAGAAGGACTAAAAAGCAGGAGGATTATTATTGGAAAGGCCATTAAAAAAAAAAAAAACAACCTCCATATTTTCTCCTTTAGACCAACTGTCAGGTACCCTGCTCCCTTCCTCTGAATAAAGGCCACCTCTGGAGAAGCGGAGCTAGTGAGATTCTGAGTGTAGGACTTAAGGCATGGAAATTTCAGAGTAGGGGGAGGAAGGTGTGAATGTGTAGTAGGAGGAGAATCCAAGGACTGCTGCATGTTGTTGTTTTTTTAAGCCTTTAAGAATTGCTTGATTATTTTAACAACATAAATAACTTTGTAAAAAAAAATTAAAAAGGAAGTCTTCTCGCTGAAGGACTTGTTGATTCAGACTCTCTCAGATCTTCGCATGGATTTATTTTATTATGAGTACATATGAATATTACAGTATAATAAAATGTTACTTCAGTATTCTGGATAGAAGGGAAGAATTTGTATGATAAAGAAGAGATACATGAAGCATTTTTTCTCATTATTTTATTTACTAGATCTTTTAAAATCAAAATAAGCAAAATTCTATTTTACACACTATTCTGATTTCAGGTGACGTGTTAGAATTGGAACTAGTGATTTTATTTTTATTTTTTAACTATGTTTTTATTTATTTCAGAGAGAGAGAAAAAAATCAATAATGGGAGAAAATCATCAATTGGCTGCCTCCTGCACACCCCCAACTGGGGATCAAGTTGGCAATCAGGGCATGTGCCCTGATCAGAAATCAAACTGTGACCTCCCCCTCAATAGGTCAAAGCTCAACAACTGAGCCATCTGGGCTGGGCAGAACTAGAAATTTTAAAGGTTTCATCTTATCTCTGTTTCAACCTCCTGCGAATAATTCCATAACTTTTGCTTAGATTTTCTGTCACATGTTTATAAGATTTGCATCTTGTTCAGTGAAACACATAACATTGATATAGTGTCTAAAGTGAGCTGAGCCATGAGCAGATCTTTCAGTGCAAACAGTGGCATCTTAACTTGGTGCCTCCGAGGCCTCATTTTCTTATTATCAAAGTGTTCCTTACTCCCAAGGTGAACTTGACATCTTGAAGGTATGACTAAAAATAATCTGATAATTTTCTTAATAGAATATTTTTACTTTTTGTTCTTTTCAAAGTATTCACCTTAGAAAATTAGATAATAAATAGTTCATCATGTTATTTTAGAATTCTTCCTTTGAATTCCTTTTCCTGGGAATAGAACAAGATCATTTGACATTAAGTCCAGTGAATAAGGTAAGTAAGAAAGTTAATAAGTTCCATTTAGGGAAATGAAATTGAAGAGGTGAAAAAAAGAAATGCCCCTGAGTTTTGTGTGTGACTGCTGAACAATTCTAGCTGCTGCATGTTTTTTCTCTGGGTGTCTATTTCAAAATAGATGATCTATTGTGTTCCTTACTCCCAAGGTGAACTTGACATATTGAAGGTATGACTAAAAATAATCTGATATTTTTCTTAATTGAAAATTTTTACTTTTTGTAAAAATTGACAGATAAAATAGGTAATGGACACACACTTTCACAACTTACACTTATTGGTCACATGAACTCTTTTTAAATTTTATTTATTGATTTGAGAGAGAGAGAGAGAGAGACCGAGAGAGAGAGAGAAGGAGAGATCGCTTTGTTGTTCCACTTATTTAAGCATCCATGGGTTGTTTCTTGTATGTGCCAACCAAGAATCGAACCTGCAACTTTGGTGTATTGGGATGATACTCTAACCAACTGAGCTAGCCGGCCAGGGTCTGTTCAGATATATTTTGATTCAATGTTTTATTCTTTCTTTCTTTTATGTGTAGCTGCATCCACAGCAGCTTCATTTTTCTTAATTTGTCAACTCCCATGAGGTCATTATTCTGTAAACTTAGTGAAGTATCATAATCAATCAGGTAATTAAAATACTGTTTTGTTGTAGATGATGAATTTAATAATGCAGAGAATGTGCCTGTTTTGGGGGACTGCCAGAGTTTGTATAGGGTAGAAAGCAAAAGCAACACATCTTCAGCCTTTGGGCAAGAGCACAGTTAGAGTCCTGAGCATGAATCCAGTGAGTGGTGAGAGGGCAGGTTAGTTGAAGAGAGATTCATTAAATCACGGGATGTGAGCCTTTCAGATTGTTTAGACAAATTCCCTCATTTTTGAAGGAATAAACAGAGGCCCAGGAGGTATTTTCCTAATACAAAAGGAAGACCAGTACTCAAATTCCAGGATTTGGAGCTTAAGGGTTGCAGCCTTCTTTTATTTCTTTATGGTCTCTTTCCCTACTCCATGCTGCAGGCTATTTTTGAAGTAGTAGTTTGTCTTTTATGTTTTCTTGCTTAAAATCTCATTCCTCTTTTCCCCCCATCTTTTTTCTTCAAGTCTCTGGCTGAAAATTTCCTCTCACATTTCTTCCCTCTCAACTTGAAGTTCTTTTATATAAAAGGGGGAAGATTTTGAAAGTTTCTGATCTAAGCTGGCATATAAACCTGTTATGGGATGAAAAAAAAAAAGCTAAGAGGAATTTGCCTCCAAATCTGTAACAGCAGAAATACTGTCAGTGAAATTTCTAGCAACTTCTTTTTCTTTCTTTCTTTTTTTTTAGAAGTCTCCCTAGCTTCTTGGTAATAGAATTGTGCTAAAAATATTAAAAGGTAAATAATTAGTTCCTTTCTCCTCTACTATTAGGAGGATTTATTATGCTATTTGGATCATGGTTTTTTATTTTCTGATTAGAGTAATGAATGGAGAAGACAGCTGGAGGGAGTTTAGCAAACTTAATTTACATTCTGGGTCTACACCTAGACTTGGAAGAAAAGAAACGGCCCAGATGACTGAAGAAGGCAGCAAGAGAGAGGACATGGAGTAGTGAAACTAAGAAAGTTTGGAGGAATTTTGAGTCTGGGTGAGAAGAGTTTTAACAGCTGCTTAAAACTGGAGTGGAGATTCAGGGAGAGGCAGATATGGGGAGAAGGACTTTTAAGAATTTTTTTGGTGTGTGAATCATCAGATACAATTCTTCCTATTTTTGCTTTCCAAGAGACTTTAGTATAGCTTTCCAAGTCTTTGAGGAGCTAGATTTTTGTTTATTGGGTGTATCACCATGCTAACATAGGTTTCAACGTTGGAGCTAGAAAATCCAGTTTCATTTGGAAAATAACAACTGTTTTTGCTGCCTTCCCTTTTTCCCACAATGCCTACCCCAATTATTCACAATCTGTATTAGTAGGAAAAATGACTCTGTGGCAGGAACCAAAAGTATGAGATGGGGTGTAAATTTAATTAATGCTTATAAACAGCTGAGAGGAGGAAATGGTGACTAACATGCTAAGTGCTTTTATTGTCTTCTCTATTTTTGAAACATTATAGAATGATGATTAACTGTGGCAAATGAAATCTGCAGTTGACTCTTGAACAGCATGAATTTGAACTTCATGGGGCCACTTTATTTTTTCAATAAATACTGTGAATGTATTTTCTCTTCCTTATGATTTTTTTAATATTTCTTTTCTTTATCTTTATTGTAAGAATACAGTATACAATGCATATAACATGCAAAATATGTGTTAACTGTTTGTTATTGGTGAGGCTTACAGTCAATAATAGGCTACTAGTAGTTAAGTTTTGGGGGAGTAAAAAGTTAAGTATAGATTTTTTACTGCATGGCGGTGGGGAGTTGGCCCCCCTAACCCTGGCGTTGTTCAAGGGTCAACTGTATGGACTTGTTGGCTGCTTAACAAGTATAGACCCTGACCTATGAGATTAAATTTTCCAATAGTACTTTAAAGACACTGTCATTAGTAGTTTCTCCAATAATCTGTCTAGTTTATCTATGACATGGGTGAGAACAAGTTCTGAATACAGTTGTTATACAACTTTAGTAAGTATTTGGGGCAGCATTGGAGATATATAAAGAAGACCTTTCACTCTGTTGGGCTTCTTTTTTCCCACCATAACTCCAACCCCTTACTATCCCTTGGTCTGGAGTGTGACACTAATTTAGATGACTGTTTGTTTCATTACATTCTCTTTTTTTTTCTTCAGCATAATAAAAACAGAAGTGGCAGGATATTAGAGACAAAATGGATAGTGCTAAAAATATTACAGTTTAACTTCTCATTTATCAATGTAATTGAAAGTTACTAGCAGGGTGTGCTGTGCCAGCGTTACTATCAGGGTGTGAGTAATCTATTTATGCAGCATAATTCATAATTCTGAGGTTCTAATGAGGACTGCTTAATTCAGGTTTTAATCAAACCTGACAAACCATCATTGAAGTTGGCAATGTGCTTGTTCCTAGGTGCCATTTTCATGCTAGTTCAACATAGCTTAGGATCATCTCCCCCTCTGCAGGTTTCTTTCAGGGTTTTACTACTATAACAACAAAAACAAACAACAGAAATACTGCTTTCCCTCAACACCAAAACACCAAATGTTTTTGGTTTTTAGTTTTGGACTACTCAGTGCCATTAGTAGCAGCTGTTTTTATTTATTATTTTGTAATATTTGAAATATTGAAGAAGAAAAACATGATTTTATTTTAACAAAAAGTCTATCATGTTTTACAAAATATATGCATTCCTCAAACAGGATGCTCCACATCTTGCTCTTATCCAATAATCCACTTGAATCAGACAAGATCCATCTGCTATTGACTGATGGGGAGGATTCACCAGCTCAGATGCACTTAGAAGCCCCAGAGCCTGAAAGCTGACATCTCACTTAAAAAATCAAACTTAATCTCTGTCTAGGAGAGGGTACATAATTGATGGGCCATAAATTCATCAAAGAGAAATGGTGATTTAATGTATGGGTTTTAATATTGGAAAATGAATGTCAGGGTCTGTGATCTTCACTATTTATTTTTATTATTTATTTATTTTTTATTTTTTAAATCTTTATTGTTGAGAGTCTTACAGATGTACCCCTCTTTCCTCTTATTGTCCCCCACCACCAGGTTACTGCCCCGCCCCAGGCCTTCACCACCATATTGTCTATGACCATGGGTAATGCATATATGCATATAAGATCTTTGGTTTATCTCTTCCTGCTCCATCCATACACACCCCTTCCCTCTGAAGTTCATCAGTCTGTTTCATATTTCCATGCCTCTGATTCTATTTTATTTATTAGTTTATTTTGTTCATTAGATTACTTTTTCACTTATTTTAATTTTTAGATTCAATTGTTGATAGATATGTATTTATTGCTACTTTATTTTTCATATTTTTAATCTTTTTTTTCCCTTCTTTCTCTCTTTAAAGAATACCCTTAAACATTTCATGTAATACTGGTTTGGTGATGATGAATTCCTTTAGCTTTTTCTTGTCTGTAAAGTTCTTTATGACCTTCAATTCTAAATGATAGCTTTGCTGGGTAGAGTAATCTTGGTTGTAGGTCCTTGCTATTCATCACTTTGAGTATTTTTTTCCCCACCCCCTTCTGGCCTGCAATCAGCTGATAGTTGTATGGGTGCTCCCTTATAGGTAACAAACTGCTTTTCTCTTGCTGCTTTAAAGATTCTCTCTTTGTTTTTAAACTTTGGCATTTTAATTATGATGTGTCTTGGTGTGGGCCTCTTGGGTGCCTCTTGTTTGGGACTCTCTGTGCTTCTTGGACTTGTAATTATATTTATTTCAACAGGTAGGGGAAGTTTTCTGTCACTATTTCTTCAAAGAGGTTTTCAATATCTTGCTCTCTCTCATCTCCTTCTGGCACCTCCGTAATGTGAATGTTGGTATGCTTGAAGTTGTCCAAGAGGCTCCTTACACTATCTTCATGTTTTTGGATTCTTTTTCCTTTTTGCATTTCTGATTGGGTGTTTTTTGCTTCCTCATATTCCGAATCATTGATTTGATTCTCATAATCCTGTACTCTACTGTTGAATCCCTGTAAATTATTCTTTATTTCAGTTAGTGTCTGCTTAATTTCTGACTGGTCATTTTTCATGTCCTTGAAGCTCTCATTAAGATCCTTGAGTAACCTTATAACCATTGTTTTGAACTCTGTATCCAGTAGTTTGCTTGCTCCCATTTCTTTTATTTATAACATGTTTCTTTGTCTCCACATTTTGGCTGCTTCCCTATGTTTGTTTCCATGTATTAGGTAGGCCTGCTATGTATCCTGAAACTGGTAGAGTGGCATCCTGTAGGGCCCAGTGGTTCAGTCTCTCCAGTTACCTGAGCTGGGCATTCTAGGTGTGCCCCTGTGTGGGCTGTGTGCACAATCTTGTTGTAGTTGAGCCTTGATTGCTGTTGGAATCACTGGGAGGAATTGACTTCCAGGACAATTGGCTGTGAGGACTATCTGTGTCTATAATGGAAGAGCTGCTGTGCAGAAGACACCCCTATGGAGCAGAACTTGCTTCAGTGGGGCTTTGATAAGTCTGCCCCTTGAGTGTGCCCCTTGTAATCTGGTATGGTTTGAAGCTGTCCACTGGGTGCACTGGCTCTGGGGCCTCCGGGGAAGTGCAAAGTCAACAATTTCCTGGGGCCACCAGTCAGGACCTACAGAGATATCTGCAGATGGCTGCTACTTGTGTTGGGCTCGGAAGTGTTCAGGAGAGGCCACACTGTGAAGATAGGCGGGGTGGTACTAGTGCTGGGTCTTAGGACTTTTACTGATAAGTTTGGGGAATGCTGACTTCAGCTACTACTTGTTTAAAAGATTTTAGAAAAGTCTGAAGCCTGAGCCAGGACAGGTCATTCATATGGAAAAGACTTTGCAAACAGCTTGAGTGGGGTTGCATATTGTGTGGGGTGGGGTCTCAGGGAATCACCAGGATGGAGTGAAGAGTTGGGCCACCCTGATGGAAACTCAGATATGGCTTCCAGTCAGCTCTGGGATGGGGGGAGGTCCTAGCACAGGAACAATGACCCCTGGGAGCACCTCTGTCTTCAAGAATGCCACCCTTGAGTTTTTGCCCTGATGCCAGATAGTCCAGTTCCTCCCCGTATGTCCCTAGATTCCCCCAAAGCCACCAACCAGTGCTGGAGCTCAGAGGAAGTGAGACCAGGTAAATTCATGTTTGGACCCTTTAAGAGGAACACCTGGGGCTCCAGCAGTCTCTGTGTAACTTAGTCACAATCCCCACTGGTTTTACAGCCCAAAGTTATGTTGACTTCTCTTCCCAGCTCTGGAACTCTGGGTTGGGGATCTGAAGTGCAGCTGGGACCCCCTTCATCTCGGGATAGGCCTGGGAGATACCCTCCCAATTAAAAACACACCACATATCAGTGTCAGACCAGCCCATTTGTGCCTCTACCCCTTCTATCAGTCTCAATGTGCTTTCTTCTTTGCTTCTCTAGTTGTAGGACTTACATTCAGCCAGATTTCAGGCACTTCTGAATAATATTTATTTTGTATTTTAGTTGTTATTTTGATGTGGTTGTGGGAGGTGGCGAGTTCCAGGGTTTACCTACGCTGCCATCTTGATTCCCTACGGTAAAGATATTTAATCAGTTAGCTCCATTCCCCAGAATAGGAGTATGACCTCAAAAAAGAACAAAGTATATCCTGGTCAGTTAACTTTCTTCCTAAAAACAGCTGCATAATCATATTCAGGCTTTCAATTTCCAAATCTCTTTAATATCTATTATTTCATTTTTCTTCACAATAAATCTTTGAAGCAGGTAATGCACATTAAAATATCCTGTTTTATAGATAAACAAAATCAGAGAGCATAATTTTTTTTTACCCAAATCGATACAGTTGGCATTAATCGATATAGTTGGCATATAGTTGGCTCTAAGACTTTTGACCTTTTCACTGCCTCACAGCAACTCATTGACACTAGGAGAACCCAGCCTTTGATGGAATTCTTATTGTACTTAAAAATTATATTCACCTTGACTTTGGAAATAAGATTTTTTATGTAGGCTACTTGTAATTCTTTGGAAGGTTATATACATAAGACAACCCTCAAAGCTTCATTTGTAACTAGAGGCCTGGTGCACGGATTCATGCACATTGAAAGAAAATTAATTTGAAGGTGGCTGGTGGGGCAGGACTGAGTGAGATGAGCTGGACACGCCCTGGAGCCAACCTCCCTCAGTCCCTCCCCTGCTAGCTGCACTTGGAGTGGTGCTGGGACTCGAAGGGCATCTGTGGAATGAGTGGGGTTCCCTCTAGCAGGTGGGGTCCCTCGGCCTGGCCTGTGGGGATTGGGCCAAAACCAACAGTCTGACATCCCCCAAGGGGTCCCGAAGTGCAGGAGGGCACTCTGCAAAGTTGCTGTCGATTGGCAGCTCCTACATTGAGCATCTGCCCCTTGCTGGTCAATACGTGTCATAACTACTGGCTGGTTGGCTGGTCGCTTAGCCTTTATATATATAGATATAGATATAGATATAGATACATATAGATATAGATATAGATATATAGATTACAAGCCATTTTATATTTATCAAGCTTATCTTTCATTATAGACCCGATAAAATGCAAACACTTTTGATCTATGGGGACATTACATCCTAATTGTGGCTATCAAACACACTACTCTAAAATCAGATGTTGCTACCCTCAAGCATTTTGGCATATCTCCAGTTTCATTCTTTTGCTCTATGTCCAGAAATATTTAACTAGGAGGAATATAGAAGATTATTCAGAAACATAATTATTTAAAGTAAAAGAAACTGAGCACCAGTGAGGTTAGTTATTTTATTTAAGGGCAATTAACTAGTCACTACTAGAATTAGATTTAAGTCAATAATCATTACCTCTGTGGATGCATTTAAAGGACTATTGACAAAAGTTCTGCTCTAGGCAATATTGAGGGTCATTTTATTCAGAATTGGGTCAGGGAACTCTTCTGGATGGATTTGCTCCTTAAGCATTGGAGGAATAAGAATCAGAACCAGCTGGGGATTAAGCCAGTCTACAGCCTTATCTTCTCCATCTGGCATGTCTTTACCTATTTAACAGCATCACCTAGAAAAACTCTGGTGGCTTTTTAAAGGGAAAGTTGACTTCTTTTTTATCAAGGTAACAGGTAGGATCTTAATCACTTGGCTTCTAGCCTATCAATGTTGGACACGGGAGAAAAATCTATAATAGGTCCTGAAGTGGTGTTGAATAGTATATGGAGGGGTAGGCTGGGCACACTGAGGGCAGACAGTCTCAAAGTTTGGAGCAGTCCCCAATGATTAGCTGACTTTTCCTGGTAATAGCCATCATTGTCATGCCTTTGGGAATGCTGAAACAGGGAGGGGATAGTAAAGTGTTCAAATCAGATAAGGCATGTAAAACTGCTTCAAGAGAGTAGGTTAAGCACATGATCTTTTCTAACTTGTCTCTTTTAAACCCCTGTGAAATTAAAGACTGATTTTTTAATCCATTAATGTTTTGGAAATCATAAAAGAAGCACTAGCATAAAAGAACACATTTTGAAGAATTTCTGGGACAAATCTGATTTGCAGAAAAAGGAGACTAGAAATAAATTCGCCTTAAACTGGCATAGAAAATAATTGCCAGAAAGGAAATTTTGGAGAAACTTCAAGGTTAGAGTTAAGTTTACAGATCAGAAATGGGCACTAATGCCATCATTAGGTTAATTAATTGAAGTATATCTTCTTTCCCTAAATTCTTCAAGCCTTGTCTCCCCCCTGCCCCACCCCTTGCACTTTATGGAGCTTCTAGATTTAGAATTTGCTCCAGGAAGAGAATTATGCTAAGTGAAATAAGCCAGTCAGAGAAAAACAAGTACCATATGATTTCACTCATATGTGGAACCTAATGAACAAAATGAACTAGAAAGCAAAATAGAGACAGACTCATAGATAGAGAGTAGGTTGAT
Source organism: Myotis brandtii (assembly GCF_000412655.1). Lineage (NCBI taxonomy): Eukaryota > Metazoa > Chordata > Mammalia > Chiroptera > Vespertilionidae > Myotis > Myotis brandtii. The sequence continues at coordinate 459,106 of NW_005371132.1, forward strand.
AGCTGTGGGGAAAGAGAGTTAGGTGGGTTGGTTGGGGATGTGAAGGGATTGAGCAAGAAAGGAAAAAAAAAGAGAGAGAGAAAAAAAGAATTTACTCTAGGATGACAGTGAACAGACTGATGGCTGCCAGAGAGGAGAGATGGTTGGGGTCTAGGTAAACACAGTGAAGGTCTTAAGAAGTACAATTTGGTAGTTAAAAAATAGTCATGGGATATAAAGTGCAGTTTAAGGAATATAGTCAAAATGGGGGAACAAAATGAAATACTCACATTAGATTAACAAGGCTGATCAAAGGAATGATTTGTTCATTTTGTACAGGTCCTTGCTAAAAGGAATTCCATGATAGACAAAGGTTACTTATCACTTGCTACCTGTTTAGAAATACCTATGTTAGCTTGGTTCAATTTTGTGATATACTTATTTTACACATTCTTTCTTCTATGGCACATCGTGCATTAATATTACCATTCTCATAAAGCAGAGTTACATCTTCTAAACCATGAAAACAAAAATAACTTACTGCAGGATGAGGTGCTGAGACTGCCTCACCAATTAATAGGCCCTGCATGTAGATGTAATTCTCATATTAGATACCAAGGATGCACAGAGAAGCAAAGTAGTCTCTGAGGTAACTGTGGACCTTCACAATAGCTGATTAATAAAAATAGAAGGCAGTTCCTTTTAGAAGTAAAGTGTTCCAATGTTTTTCACTTCCTCGGAACTTTGTTTACTTTGGGAGCACTTAGCTTGCCCATTTCCATCCAACCACACACAAAAAAGGAGCCTATCTATTGATCACCCAATCCATTTATACAGAACCTGTAGTGAGCACTCGTTTCTCCTATGGAGTACAGGGAAAGAAACATCAGAACCATAAAGAAAACTCAAGTTGGGTCTCTACATGAACAAATCTAAGTTTTCATATATAAATAGGAACAGATTATGAAGAATCATCAAACATTTGAGATAAATCAATAGTACAGAGAGGAAAATGATATGAATAAATAGGACCAACTTAAGTTAAAACAGAGGTAATGTTGGAAACAGATAATAACCTCACAAAAACATACTTACTAGTTTTTACAGAAATTGGGGATAAATTTAAATTCCTAAATAAGACCAAGAAATGATAAAAAACAAGTAATGAGACAATAAACGTGATTTATATTAAAAACTAGAGGCCTGGTGCATGGAATTCATGCACGGGTAGGGTCCCTAGGCCTGGCTGGTGATCAGGGCCAATCTGTGGGGTGACCGATAGGGCGATCAGGGTCCCCGCTCGCACCTGCCTTGGCCTGGCGCTGCCCGCTCACCTGCTCCACCATCCCACCATGTTCCTGTTCTCGTTGGGGCCTATCAGGGCTGGCAGCACCTCCACTGCAGCCTGCTGCCAACGCCGCCAATGCCAGGGATACCTGCCATGTTCCACACTGCCCCCTGGTGGCCAGTGAACATCTAACTCCCAGTCAGTCAAACTCCCGCCCTTGGGGACAATTTGCATATTAGCCTTTTATTATATAGGATAATATATACAACAAAAGAATCAAAAGAAATGCAAAAAAATTGAATGGCTATTGCTGAAGAACAAGGTATTGATCTGAAAGTTCAATTTGAAGTTTAAGGTGAAATCAGAAAGAATGAAGACAGGAAATAATCAAAGAAGTTATAGAAGAAAATTTCCTTGAGTTGTAGAAAGACTCAAGGGCCCAATTTGTAAAACCTCACCATATACTAAGCTGGGAAAGATAAAAGTAAACATCTAGAATAATCCTGGTTAAATTTCTGGACTCCAAAGACAAAGATAAATATTCTAAAAGGTTCCAGGGAGAACGACAAAAAAGCTACTTACTCAGTAGATGCTCTTGGTTGCCAGTAATCCATTCCCAACCTCTTTTTTTTTTGTCTGGAGAACTCTGCTTTCTCAGGTGACTGTGAATCTTTGTCTCTTCGGGGAAGGTAGACCTCTTTTGCAAAGAAAGAACTGTGATGCTTATATTCCCCTTGCAAGGAGTAGTTTGGGAATGGAAATGTAATTCCATCTGATTCATGGGACATATAAATAATTCTGTCTCCCGAAGAAATGTTTGCATTTTTGGATAAAAGATAAAAAGAAAAAAAATACAGACCTTCTTCTGCTACAAGATGTTGTCAAGAGTGCATCAGAATTGTGGCATAAGGATATTTTTTGTTCAATACACTTACGTTAGCATTAAAAAAATAGCAATGTAGTTGGATTCTGTCAACATTGTGAATTAATCCACACTGGTACTATTTTTCCAGTAACCTAGCCTATATGGTGAGAAAAGAGGTCTTTTTTATTTTTGTACTATTTAAATTAAGTATTCTGTAATTTGCAAAGGTAGCAGACTACATCTGTAAACAATAAACAATATGGGTGGCATCAGAATTCTCATTTACAATCCTAGCTACTAGAAGACATTAAAAAATAACTTCAAAGAGATAAATCATCTTTTAACATAGAATTTTTTACTTAATCCAAGTATAACCAAGTGTGAGGATAAATATTCATATTTGCAGAGGCAAGAGTTCAAAATGTTCATCCCTCAAGCATACACTCTAGAATGAAAAGGGTATTTGGAGACATGGTCCCACAACATGAAAAAGAAATGTAAGTAAGTAAAAGGTATGCAGTACAAAAGCCACCACCACCACCACAGTATAAATTAAGTGGCACCCAGAGAAAGTGAAGCAAGTTAAAAATAAAATTAAGCAAACAAAAAAACCCTCCTATGTTAAATATTATCATCTCAAAGATTTATTTTTAAGTGGTAAAGTTTTAATAATGTAAGATTGTATTTCCTTCTCTGAGTGCAAATACAAGCACTTCACTATCAAAATGATAGTTATAAAATGATTAAACTACAGTACTAGTGACAGAAAAAGATTATATTAAAAACACAATATGATCTATACATTCTTTTTACAGAAGATACACACACACACACACACACACACACACACATAAGACAGTGCTTATTAAATACAATGGATTGATGAATTGGAACAAAAATATATGTATTACATACAACAAAAAGAAAGTTTATATTAATATTTAGAAGTAGATTTTAAGTCTAATGTGTTACATGAGAAAACAGTATTTTCTATTGAAAAAATTAATGAATCAGAAAGTCTTAATTTTTTGTTAGCCTTTATGTTCTCATCATCATAATACTGAGGGGTATAAAGCAAAATCTAGTCAGAAAAAATATACAAATCTATCTCCTTAATAGAAGACATAAGAATTTATAGATGAGGAAAATAATAAGGTAATAGAAATAAGGAACTAGAAAACATAAAATAGAACCAGTCAGAAATGAAGAAAACATGAACTGAAATGAAGAATGCATTTCAGGGAATCAGCAGTCAAATTGATGAAGCAGAGGATCTAATCAGATTTAGAATATAAAGAAACAGAAAATACCCAGTCAGAAGAGCAAAAGAACAAAGAATTTTAAAAAATGAGGAGTGTATAAGAAGCCTCTGGGAGAACTTCAAGCTTACCAATATTCATGTTATGAGGGTGCCAGAAGGAGAATAGAGGGAGCAAGGAATTGAAAACCTATGTGAAAAAATAATAATGGAAAACTTCCCCTACCTGGTGAAAGAAATAGACATATAGGTCCAGGTAGCACAGAGTCCCAAACAAGATAAATCCAAAGAGGCCCACACCAAGACAGATCGTAATTAAAATACAGAAGATAAGCAAAGAGAGAATCTTAAAATTGACAAGAGAAAAGCAGTTAGTTACCTACAATGGAGTACCCATGTTACTGTCAGCTGATTTCTCAACAGAACCATTGCTGGCCAGAAGAGAGTGGCAAGAAATATTCAAAGTAACGAAAAACGAGAACCTACAAATAAGATTACTCTACCAAGCAAAGGTACCATTTACAATTGAAGGTCAGATAAAGTGTTTTTGAGACAAGAATAAGATAAAGGAGTTCATTAACACTTCACCAGTATTATAAGAAATATTGAAGAGTCTTGTTTAAGATGGGAGGAGATTTGGGGAGATGGGTGAAAGAGGTGAAGGGATTAAGAAGTAAAAATTGGTAGTTAAAGAATAGTTGTGGAAATCTACAGCATAGGGAATATAGTCAATAATATGCTAATAACTACGTATAATATCACATGGGTACTAGATTTATTGGGGTGAGCATACAATGTCTAATTATTGGGTTGTATATGTGAAACTAATATAATAGTGCATATTAACTGTAATTGAAAAACTAAAAAATTATTTAAAGTACAAAAAAAATTGTAACAAGAAAGGCCTTCTCAAAAAGAGACACAAAACTCAAAAAAACATAGAAAAAAAGCTTTATAAATGTCACCATATAAAACTGGTGACCAAAACCACCCTTACCTATTTCTAATATAAAAAAAAACTATAAAATTAAAAAGCAATTGAAAAATCTATTTTTATAAACATTTATTAATGGATTAATAAGCATACTACATAAGGAATATCTTTAAATCAATAAGACAACCAGTAGAAACATTAAAGAAGGGTACGATCAGTGATTTAGACAATAAGAAATACAAATGGACCAAAATAATTACTAAGTGTCTCAATCTAACAAGTAATGATATCATATTTTTTAGCCCATACAAAGTGTAATATGTGGAATTAACAGGAGGGTTGTAAAATAGACATTTTCATTCTCTCTTGGTGTTAATTGGAACAGCTTTTTGATGGGAAGATTGACAGTATCAAAATTTCAGTTAAAGCAAATGCTTTAACAATTATTTTACTTCTAATATATATGTAGTTATTTGTTGCAGTTATATTTATGATCATGAAATATTTAAAACAATTCAAAAACATATGAACAGAGAAATGGTTTAATAATTATAACTCAACTACATTAGAGAAGAATGTGTAACAGTTAAAACATTTTTTGTGCTGAAATGAACAGATCTCCAAGTAATTTACATAATTTTAGGAAAGGGCAGCAGTAGAATAACATGTACAGTATTATCAGTTCATGTTGAAAGTCTGCTTATATGAATGTGAGTGTATGTAATTGTATCTGTGTCATGTTTATCTATTTCCTATGTCTTTATCACATGTGTAAAGAAATTTAAAAATGGCTCATAGTCCACCATAATGGTAACTCTAGGCAGTATGCTTGTACATGCATATGCTAATAAAAACTGTCTAACAGTAGAAAATATCAAATGCAGAAAAAAAGTATTTTTTAAACCTGTTTTGTTTTTAACCAATATTGTTTTATCTAAACTAGAGGCCCGGTGCACTAAAATTTGTGCACTCAGGGGGGTCCCTCAGCCTGGCCTGGGCTCTCTCACAGTCTGGGACCCCGCGGGGGATGACCACCTGCTGGCTTAGGCCCGCTCCCTGGGGGATTGGGCCTAAGCTGGCAGTCAGACATCCCTCTGGCAGCCCGAGAGCCCTCGGGGGATGTCCACTTGCCAGCAGGGAACAGGCCTAAGCTGCAGTTGGACATCCTTAGCACTGCTGAGGAAGTGGGAGAGGCTCCCACCACCACCGCTGTACTGGCAGCTGTCAGCCTGGCTTGTGGCTGAGCAGAGCTCCCCCTGTGGGA
>NW_005371132.1:465489-468607 GCF_000412655.1 Myotis brandtii
ATGGGTGTGGTTAGGGCATAGCAAAGGTACGGTCAATTAGCATCTTTGTCCTTTATTAGGGTAGATTAAACCACTAAGAGTTCACTTACATAGAAATGTAGATTTACTCAGTGCCCCATTGATGCATTCTTTATCATTTTTTAAAATTTTAAACAAGGCTTTGATGACTATTTGTAGATTAAAATTCTGACTATTATTAGAATATGCATTGGGTTCATTTTTAGTAGGTGACTTAGTAGATCATATGACATAAACATTTTAATATTGATAGTTATTGCCAAACTGCTTTCTAAAAAGATGTTCCAATGGTAGATGAGAATGCTGAGTCATCAGTATCATTTGTGGCATCATCAAGGTTTTCTAATTTAATACATTCTGTTGTTATTTTAATTGGGCTTGTATAAAATATACTGAGTAAATTATGAATAACTTATGTCTCACAGCATTGAGTATCTCTATTTAAGAACATGATATATATTGCTTTAATTTTCTTCTTCATTTCCCCCAGTTTATTTTTATAGTAGTTTTTATGGGGCCAGCATATTTCTTAAATATATTCCCATCTGTTTATTGCTATCATAAAAGATTTTTTTTCTTTTCATGTATTTTCTAGTAAATTCTTTGCATATCAGATGTTATTGAGTTTTATGCATTAATTTTGTAACCAATTGCTTTACTAAATTTCTTTTATTTCCAATATTGTTGTTGATTCTTTGTTTTCTACATATGTAAATCCTATCACCACTAAATAATGATCATTATTCCTTTTCTATTCCAATTTTTAAAATCTCATTTCCTTTGATCATTTAATTGGTTAGGACTTTGAGAACAAGGTTAAATAATACTTGAAATAGTGAACATTCTTGCTGTGGTTTTAACTTTTTATTCCATACTTATTGCTTAAGTCAATACAAAAGCCACGTGTTGCTTTTACATTAAAAAAATATAAAATATTTTTGTTTTGTCCTCAAAATTATATCTTTGACTAAGCCTAAGAAATAGCTTTCATGCTTTCCAACCAAGCATTGTACCACAGCATTCTGGAAATCATGCCAGTCCTTGCCTTTTTTGTTACCTGCAAATTCTTATAGTGGTAATGGACATTGTAGTAAAGAGTCAAAAAAGTGATTACCAGAGAGCAGATATAATCAACACAAAGAATAAATTGTTAATAAACAAATTGTCAATGTAAGTTCTGCAGGAGAGAGTTACTACCATGGCTCAGAGCTGATCAAAGGTGGCCATTACCTGGATGGCCATTAGTAAAAGATGAGTAAAAGGGTAGAAAAATGGAGAGCACTTAACTCTGGGATTTACTAGTATGTGTTCTGTCAAATAGTCACCCAGGTTTGTTTTGATACTTTGGTTGCTAAAATAAGAGCCATTACCAACCTGCATCCTGGAGAGAAAATGGTCTAAATGGTCTAAAGAGTGTAATTCCATCATGGAGAAAAACATTCTAAAGTTCTGGATTGAAAAGTTGATTTGATTGAATATTTTAACTATCAAACATTTTAGTTTAAGAAATATTTTACTTGAGGTAAAGAGGCCATATTACTCTTATGCTTAGTTCATTGCAGTGGCACACAGCATCTAAAAGATTCAAGTACTTTTTATCCTTCTTATCTTCTACCAGAGGCCCGGTGAATGAAATTTGTGCACTGGGGGGGTGTCCCTCAGCCCAGCCTGCACCCTCTCCAATCTGGAACCCATCGGACATCCCTCTCACAATCTGGGACTGCTGGCTCCCAACCACTCATCTGCCTGCCAGCCTGATCACCCCTTAACCACTCCCTGCCAGCCTGATCACCCCCTAACCACTCTCCTGCCAGCAGCCTTGATGCCAAACTGCTCCCCTGCTGGCCTGGTTGCCCCTAACTGCCCTCCCCTGCAGGCCTGGCCCCCCCAACTGTCCTCCTCCGCCAGCCTGGTCACCCCCACTTGCCCTTCCCTCTTAGCCATCTTATGGTGGCCATCTTTTGACCACATGGGGGTGGCCATCTTGTGCCCACATGGGGGTGGCCATCTTGTGCGAGGGTGTGATGGTCAATTTGCATATTACCTCTTTATTATATAGGATTACCTGACTATTCTATTTTTGCCTGCAATATAGGGAAGATATAGAGAAAAAGTTAGTCAGGTTTGAGTTGGAGTGTTTTAAAGAATATGTATTCCTTAGGAATGTGTCATCACAGAATTGTACAATTACTTAAAGATAATAAAGTATAATGTTTAGATTTCAAATCATATTTTTGCAGGGTTATTTTTGAGAATTAAGTAATTTTTTTTAAATTTTGTTCTTAGGAGGAAGTAAAAAAACAAACCTTAGGTTAGACTTAATGAAGTCTGCAAGGCAGATCATTATGCCTCTAATTTATTTCTGAACTGAATGTGTGTAGAAAAATAATTAGTAATAATTATAATGGATACGTATTTTTGTTAGCAACTAATTGATCTCTCTAGATATCTCTTAATTGTTCAAAATTGTCTTTTGAATTCAAAGCTGTACTACAGTTTAATACTTATAGCTTCCATTGGCAACTTTTCTGGATATTGCCCCAAATCTAAAAATTTGGTGAGAATCTCTTTCTATATAAAAGCCTAACATGCTAAGTGTCTGTCCAGGTAATGATGTCAGGTAGCAATGCCTGGCTTCCTCTCCCTAGTGACTAGCCTCCTTGCAGTTTCTTCAGCCAGGAACACGATTTGCTTTATAGCCAGGTGAAAACATTTTACACTATAACCAAACGTTTGTGAAGCATTTTCCAGTGCTTCATCTCCTTTGATCGTCACAGAAGTCCTGGAGTAGGTAGATAGGAGACTCAGTGGAATCCTGTTTTCTTTTCATTAGCCAGAAAATGGAGATTTAGAAAGCTTAGAAACATGACCCAACTGAAAAGAAGTAAGAAATGGTGGACCTTGAAAATGATTTCAGGTTTTCTCACTGCACAGATTATAGTCAAACACTGCCACAGTTAAATATTTTACCCTTTGTTCTCCCTGCATGATCTACAATAATAATCTTCTTCGTGTTGATATTTACTGCTGTGTTGCTGACAATTATCTGAAAGAGAAGTTTGGGTGTTTCACTGGGATGGAAAAAGTTTAGCTACATCAG
>NW_005371132.1:469585-487998 GCF_000412655.1 Myotis brandtii
TTTTTTTTTTGAAAAACTGCACTACTCATTAATATGTTTCTATAAATTTATATGTTGGTAAGAGATGAAATAAACACAGAGAAGGTCTATAACAAGATTATTTTAAAAACATAATATTTAGGCATCGTATGTTAACTCTTACTCAACCTGTACAATAACCACTAACTTTATTATGGTTTCCTCCTTTTCCTCTCAAGATATTTTACAAAATAAGTACTAGCTTTGGCTTATCTACAAGCAAGTTATTCTGAGATTATTTACAAGATACTTTTCACTTTAAAATTAAAACTCCAGCAATTTCCCCTGCTTATTATAAGACCCTTAGCTTCCCAATTACTTACTTAAGGGCATTTCTCCACTCAGCCTCTACTTTCAGATTTTGCTATTTTCTCTCTATTTATTCTCTCCTAAAGGAACACCAGAGTTTTTGTTTTCAATAATACTCTAAACTTTCAAAACACTGTTAAAAATGATTGCCTTTGTTTGTTAAGCCTGTGAACTATGTCTTCTGAATATATTTTATTTTATTTTATTTATTGTATAAGGTATTACAAATAGTAGTATATATGTCTTTTTTTCCCCCCATTGATCTCCCCCCAGCCTCCCCTACCCTCCAGCACTTGCCCTCGTCTCCTCGCCCCCAGTGCCTTGCGTCTGTTGGTTGTGCTTATATGCATGCATACAAGTCCTTTGGTTGATCTCTTACCCCCCTAAACCCTCCCCTACCTTCTCACTGTAGTTTGACAGTCTGTTCGATGCTTCTTTGCCTCTGTCTATTTTTGTTCAACAGTTTGTAATGGTCTTTATTATCCATAAATGAGTGAGATCATGTGGTATTTTTCTTTCACTGACTGGCTTATTTCACTTAGCATAATGCTCTTCAGATCCATCCATGCTATTGCAAATGGTAAGAATTCCCTCTTTTTTACAGCAACGTACTATTCTATTGTGTAGATGTACCACAGTTTTCTAGTCCATTCATCTGATGATGAGCAGTTAAGCTGCTTCCAAAACTTAGCTATTGTAAATTGCGCTGCTATGAACATAGGGGGTGCATATATCCTTTCTGATTGGTGTTTCTGTTTTCTTGGGATATATTCCTAGAAATGGTATTACTGGGTCAAATGGGAGTTCCACTTTTAATTTTTTGAGGAAACACCATACTCTTTTCCACAGTGGCTGCACCAGTCTGCATTCCCACCAGCAGTGCAAGAGGGTTCCTTTTACTCAGCATCCTCTCCAGCACTTGTCATTTGTTGATTTGTTGAAGATAGCTGTTCTGACAGGTGTGAGATGGTACCTCATTGTTTTGATTTGCATCTCTTGGATGATTAGTGACTTTGAGCACGTTTTCATATTGGCTTTTGGCTTTCTGAATGTCCTATTTTACAAAGTGTCTATTTAGGTCTGTTGCCCATTTTTTGATTGGATTGTTTATCTTCCTTTTGTTAAGTTGTATGAGTTCCTTGTAAATGTTGGAGATTAAAACCTTATCAGAGATAACATTGGCAAATATGTTCTCCCATGCAGTGGGCTTTCTGTTGTTTTATTGATGGTTTATTTTGCTGTGCAGAAGCTTTTTATTTTAATGTAGTCCCATTTGTTTATTTCCTCCCTAGTTTCCATTGCCCTAGGAGCTGTATCAGCAAAGATATTGCTACGACAAATGTCTGCTATTTTGTTGCCTACGGCTTCTTCTAAAATTTTTATGGTTTCCCTTATTACGTTTAAGTCCTTTATCCATTTTAAGTTTATTTTTTTGTATGGTGTAAGTTGGTGGTCTAGTTTCATTTTTTTGCAAGTATCTGTCCAGTTTTCCCAACACCATTTATTGAAGAGACTGTCTTGTCTCCACTGTATGCTCTTGCCTCCTTTGTCAAATATTAATTTAGCATACTGGCTTGTGTCTGGGTTCTATGTTCTGTTCCACTGGTCTATATATCTGTTCTTGTGTCAGTACCAGGCAGTTTTGAGAACAGCAGCTTTGTAGTATAGCTTGATATCTGGTATTGTGATCTCTCCAACACAATTGTGTTCTTCTTTCTCAAGATTGCTACAGCTATTTGGGGTCTTTTTTTTTTTTATTCCAGATGAATTTTTGGAGAATTTGTTCTAGGTCTTTGAAGTATGCCATTGGTATTTTAATGGGGATTGCATTGAATTTATAGATTGCTTTGGGTAGTATGGACATTTTAATGTCCAATCCATGAACATGGTATATTCTTCCATTTGTTCATGTCTTCCTCTATCTCTTTTTTCAGCGTTCTGAAATTTTCTGAGTACAGATCCTTTATCTCCTTGGTTAAGTTTATTCCTAGGTATCTTTAATTTTTTTGTTGCAATGGTAAATGGGATTGCTTTTTAAATTTCTCTTTCTGTGAATTCATTATTGGTTACTTCTTTTCAATTTGGATGCCTTTTATTTCTTCTTCTTGTCTGATTGCAATGGCTAGTACTCTTTACTATTTCCATATATAAAAGGGATAGGAAGAATTATAAGACATGATATGGTCATCTCCAATAAGCTGATAATCAAAGTTAGGAGATGTATAGAAACATTGGAAAATTTTAGATAGTTGTGCAAGCAAATAAATGGTGGTTAGGAAATGAATAATAAAAGAATTAATTACATTGCTGTCAGAAATTGCAATTTAACATCATTAAGGCACTCTTTGGCAGAAACAACCACAAATGCAGCAAAAAGTGATACAATTCAACACTCAGTCATTGGTTACAATTTTGCTTGAGCTCTGGGCCAATTATGAACACTTGTCAAACGTTGACCTGGTTTGGGTTTTGATTACTACTTATGAATTTGCCTTTGATTTCCTGTAAGTGGCTTGCTTTAGTTTCTATATTTTTGGCTTAAGTCTTTTGTCACCTACCTTGCAAAGATATAGAAGATTATACAGTTCATAGTGATAGCAATAGCTACTATCTACTTAGCACATATTATGTGCCCTGCCCTCTCTATGTGATTTATATTATTCTTATCATTATTGAAAGTAAATATTATTGCCTATACTTTATAAATGAGTAAAATCATCATTTTAATAGCAAAGAAAATAGGGGTCAAGTAAACTTCTCTTGGACATAAAGTCAAGTGAGTCGTGAAAATGGGATTCATACCCTACTGTGTTGAGTTGCAAAGCCTTCAAGGTTGGCACTGTACTTGGTGGAATTTAAAAGACAGAGAGATTACCATTGTCTGAGGGTGACAAAAAAGATTTCTTGAAAGAACTGTCATCCTGTATAATTTTGATAGGTAAGATAGATGGAATTCCATGTGGAGGGAGTAAATTAACAACTACCTAAATGATGCTAGGAACATATTTGAGAAATGGTGCACACTTCAGTCATTGTAGGGGCAGTAGAGTGAAATGAAGCTTGTATAGATATATGATAGAAATTCTTTGCACTCACTTTGTTCTCTTTGTGCATGTTGATAAGTTATTGAAAGTTTGAGAATGAATGGCATGACAATATAAAATTACTTTATAATTTTGTTTGAGAGAGGTTTTTAGAGATCTTATTTTTTCTGATATTAATTAGAGAGATGTTAAAGAAACAATCAACTCTGGAGATATTAAAGGCAAAATCCTATTGATTATTAGCTAGGGTACTTAAAGGGTTCCACTTAAAAGGGGAACATCTTGGAACCACTGAGGTGGTCTCCCTCAGAGAAGTAAGGTGAAGGTACTCTTGAAGATCTGAGAGGGACCTCAGATGCATAGCTCTAGATCTGGGAGTGGGTATGACCTGTGCTTTGTTTTGGAGTGCTCAAATGTAGAAGTAACCAGGAAATAGGCAAAGGAAGAAGGTTAAAATTTTGGGTTTATAAGGTGACAGCTGCGAAATCCATATTGATCTTATAATCTGGCACACATGTAGGAACTGGGAGGTAGCCAAGCATAACAGCATTTGTTGACTGGGAAGATCATTTAGCTCTGTTAGTGTTATGAGCTGACATTATTGTTTGTCGGCAATAGCTGGAGTGTGTCTTCAAAAGCAGCCTGCTCAGTAAGCTGCTGTATCTGTTGTTAGCACTCACTTTATCATCTCAGCCGAACGTTTTCCTATTCTCCCCACTTAATACTAGAGGTTGTCCTAAGAACCAGAAATTTATCATGTTAGGCTGAAGTATATCACTGCTGTCTAGTATTTAGAACATTGCCTGTCCAGCTGCCCTTCACTGCTGCTATGACTGTGTAGTGCTATTATAACCAAATCCTCTGAGATTCACTTTTGGTGCTACAGTTCTATAGTATTAGGGGAAATGTGTACAAATAATCATATTAGGCCCTTTATTGTTCAAAAATACCAACAAAATGGGGATGACTTCCCGCGATTATTATTTTCTTCTGATAGAGGAAGACCTCTGCTCTTCATTCCTTCTGCTCTTAGAGCAAAATAAAATTGGCATTCACTTTCTGGTTAAAGAATCTATACTAATAAAAGGGTAATATGCTAATTAGACTGGGTCGACCAGACATCTTCTGGATGTCCGACTTTCTTCCAGAGAGTTAGGGGGCAACCAGGCCGGCAGGGGACCAGTTAGGGGGCTACCAGGCTGTCAGGAGACCACTTAGAGGACGATCAGGCTGGCAAGCAGAGGTAGTTAGGGGCGATCAGGCAGGCAGCTAGAGTGGTTAAGGGTGATCAGGCAGGCAGCTAGAATGGTTAGGGGCGATCAGGCAGGCAGCTAGAGTGGTTAGGGGCAAACAGGCAGGCCAGCAGGGGAGCAGTTAGGGGGTGACCAGGCCAGCAGGGGGGCAGTTAGGAGGAGACCAGGCCGGCAGGGGGGCAGTTAGGGGGCAATCAGCATAGGAGGAGACCAGGCCAGCAGGGGGGCAATTAGGGGGCAATCAGGCCAGCAGGGGGGAAGTTAGGAGGCGACCAGGCCAGCAGGCAGAGGCAGTTAGGGGCGATCAGGCTGGCAGGCAAGTGGTTAGGGGCGATCAGACAAGCAGGCAGGCAAGCAGTTAGGAGCCAGCAGTCCCGGATTGTGAGAGGGATATCCGACTGCCAGTTTAGGCCCCATCCCTGTGAATTTCATGCACCAGGCCTCTCGTTGTTGAATAAGTAGCTAGAAGTTCGTGAGTGGAGTTCAGAAGAACAAAAGAGGTGTGGAGTAGGTTTGGTCATCCATATCAAATCGTCCCACTGAAGTTGATATGTTTGCAGGGCCACCAGAGTTGTGCATTGCGCAGCCAAACCAAACATATGCAGGGGCTGTATGCCCAAAGAAAGATAATTCTACTTATGAATATTTACTGGAGGACAGAGTATTGAGAAATTTAGAGGGTCAAAGGAAAAGGAAGGATAAGCCAGCAAGGGGAAGAGGGAGAAGTCAGAGGTGCAAGTGGTCCAGAATAGTGCATCGCCAGGGTCCATGTTTATTCCTCTGCATACTATTGTCCAAAACTATCCTCATGATAAAAACTTTCAAACTGAAAGCACTTTTTTTCCTTCTCTTTCGCAATGTAAAATCAGTCTCTCTCTCTCTCACACACACACTCATGTACATTAGTATTTGTCACTCTCTCTACTACTTTTATTTTCCATTCAGATCAGTTTATCAGAGCTAAGTGATTGTTGACAAATCACCTTTACCAATGGAAGTGGTTGCTCCCACTTAAATTGATATTAATTGGGAAACTCCTTCCTTTTCCCATTCTGTACAGGACACTTTGGTTTTAAAGCTCAATCCTCCTCTGAGGAATTACATTTAATTTTTGAAATTTTATAGTCATTAAATAGCCATATGTATACTTGTAATATTTTTGTAAAGGAATATAGATGTTTAAAATAGTTATCCTCATTTTAAAGTTTGAAACCATCCTATCAACAACCAAGCATCGTTATTTGATACCCTGTGTCTGAGGTCTTTGGTCCAACAGTTGTATTTAAAAAACTATCTTTAGGGACATTTTCTTTCCAAAAGAAGAGAATAATTAGTTCCTAAGAAATGACACAGACACACATTGTCAATATAATTAAATGTGCTGCTGCCAAGCTCAGACAATTCTACATTTCTGTCATCCTGCCTGATGCCAGAGCCAATATGTCATGTTTGTTACTTATTATTTTATAATCACCACTTAGAGAAGCTATTGGAAGCTTCTTGAAATCTAGGAAAACCACCATAAAATAAGACTGCTTACCATCCTGACAATGCCCCCAATACTAAAACATAGTCATTTTAGGCACTCTTAACACTTGTCTTTTGCATCAATGTACCAATTACATAGGGACTATTCTGTTTTCCAAAAACATCAAGAAAAAGTTTCCTGTGACTTTCTCTTGTAATCAATATTAGTGGATAATAATGTGGAACAACAGTAAAACCAAATTTGATCAGCATCTCCTAGATTTAGGCCAAGACCTAAGCAAATGGTGAATAGATTTGACTGATTAATCCTTAGCTCCTCTTCATCCACCTTTAGGCATTTTGTCATGGAGTCGGGTGGTTATTATTTTTGGCTGTTTCCCTCATCGTCTCTTGTCCTGGTATGAGACTTCACTTTAATGGTGACTGGATGGGGTGGAGGGAGAGTATGACCAAGCATAGTAACCCCATTCCCTGGACATAGTAATTATTCTGTGATAGAGCTTGACCCAAGTAGATAGGTTGCTAGATAAAATACAGGATTTCCACTAAAATTTGAATTTTAGATTAACAATGAACAGATCTAAGTTATGGCATTTTCTTTTTACCTCTGTAGAAATCTTGTCAAATATTGAATGGAACATATTTATATTGATGTAGACTTATAGAGAAGTCTTATATTTGTTGTTTATCTGAAATTGTTTTAAATTGATGTGCTATATTTTTGTTTGCTTAATCTTGCAACTCTAAAAGTGGGGCCAGAGGGGCCCCCTCCTTGTGAACACTAAGAGAGAGAATTTCTGTTGTGGGGGTGTGGGGAAGGACTAAATAAATCTGATAGCCACTGTGCCTGATGGACAAGAGGAAGTGTCTCTTGAAGAAGGTAAACCAAGTAGAAAGAAACATATTATTTGAGTGACAGAAAAGGTAATGATCTCTGAGTTCTAGCTCCCATCTGCTGGCCCTGGCTCTTCAGCTGTTTCTTTTATACTATGTACTATCCCAAGCATCCTTCCCAGGTACATGAGTCAATATATTACTTTTTATTTTTAAAATATGTTTTTATTTATTTGAGAGAGAAAGGAAGGGAGAGGGATAGAGAGATAGAACACCGATGAGAGAGAAACATTGATTGCCTCCTGCATACCCACTACCAGGGATAAAGCCCACAATCTGGGCATGTGCCCTGACCGGAAGTGAATTGGTGACCTCTTGGTTCTTGGATTGACACTCAACCACTGAACTACCCCGGATGAACAATATATTACTTTTTCTTGCATAAGCAAGTGTGAGTTGGGTGCTGTCACTTTTAATGTCTGTATTTCCACACTCCTTTAGAATATGTACCATTCTCATCCTGCTCCCAACCTTCTTTGGCTTTCCCCAGAGAATATGCATTCTCGGGTGCTTTCATATTTCCTGGGGGGCAGTTGGTCTCCAGAAAGGCCTTTATGTGCAGAAACCTTCATGAGTCAGAAGAGAGTCTGGAACATACTTTCTTTTACTTACATATTGATAATGCCTATAGGGAAAATGTTCTTTATTCAGGAAAATAGTGGAATTCAAATTTACCAAAGTATAGACACTAGAAGACAAATGCTTGCAGAGATATAAGAAACAGAAAAGTAGCACTTTGCTTTGTGAATATATCAAGTAATTTTGAAAATCAAAGATACATAAAATTGTTAGTAGGGGTCGTCCAGGCAAGAAAGAAATCTTCTCAAAGGAAGCCTTAAAAAAGGACAGTAAACAAGTGAAGGTGAATGAGAAAAGTACAAGAAAATATTGTGTGCCTTCTTATTTTTTTATATTTTTTCTTTATTGATTAAGGTATTACATATGTGTCTTTATCTCCCCATTGCCCCCCCCCCATACTCTTGCCCTCCCCCCCCTGGGGTCTGTGTCCATTAATTGGGCTTATGTGTAGGCATACAAATCCTTTGGTTGATGTCTTCCCCTTACCCCCACGCTCCCCTACCTTTCCTCTGAGGTTTTTGTAATTAATTGTTTTTCAATTACAGTGTACATTTAATATTATTTTGTATTTGTTTCAGGTACTTTCTTTAGGTTTTGAGCTCCTTTTGGATTAATGGCCAAGCTAAGTCCTCTCTAAGTAAATGGGTATACATTGTAAGAGTCTAGCAAATAAGCTTTCCTACCTCAATTGAAATTGTGTCAAGTAGCTTCTGCTCTGTGGAACATTAGTCATAAACATGAGCAAGCAGTATTCCAATATGGCTGTAGGTTACCCATAAGACTAACTTTAAAATCTTTACCATCTCCTCCTAAAGAATATAGGATATGTGATGCGGCTTTCTGTTTGCAACCATGTATAGAAAGCTTAAAAAGAGAAAACAAGAAATAGAGGAATTCAGAATTCAGTTAGGACTGCTTTGGGCTGTAAGTAATAAAATAGCCGTTTTCTAGAATATGTAGCACTCTCATCCTGCCCCTTTGCTGTTTCTTATATCTCTGCAAGCTTTTGTCTTCTAGTGTCCATACTTTGGTAAATTTGAATTTCACTGTTTTCCTGAATAAAGAACATTTTCCTTATAGACACTATCAATACGTAACTAGGAATGCTTTGGGCTGTAAATAATTTTCTGCTGTGGAGAATTTTAGTCTTTTTGGCTGCCTGGCATTTGAATACCCTTCCTATGTCATATGAGTCTTGGTGAGAGACAGAATAAGCTTTAAACTATAAAAACTAAAAACACCAGATACTCACCTTATCAGCCTCATTTGAACCTAGAGTTCAAATAAGGATTTTCAACTGTATGTACCCATACCAGGTTTTGAGTGTGGACCTGGTGACATGGAGAAACATGCAAAGTGGATCATTCACTGATAAAAAAAAAAAAAGAAAAGAAAAGAAAAAGTTAGTTATAACAGAATTGTGCTCTGCATATCAGTGGCAGCAGCAGCTAGGACAATACGTATTCCAGTCCTTGCAGAGGCAAAAGTCTTTCCCTTCTGAGCCTGGTTTTGCAGCTTATTTTGTGGCATTGTTTTAAGATGCATACTTCTGAACAAGATACTCCAGCTCTCCTAGTGCTTCAGAGAGCTACACAAAAGCCTTTTAAATAAATTCTCCCCCTCCCACGCTGGAGGAATCAGTCATGGTTGATTTCTCTTGCAACTAAAAACCCCACCTGATGCATTTTCTATCTCCTAAACCAAAAGAATAGAGGTCAGAAGAGAGACAGCCCAGATAGTAAAAGAACCTCACAATTTTTGCTTAAGTACACAGCCACCTTTCACAAATGCATTAGCATGTTAAATAAGCTGACAGGAGACAGGAAAAGTAAGGAAAGAAGCCCAATACACATTCTTTTAGAATTAAAAATCATGAAATTTAAATGCTTGTGTGAAAACACATGGTAATATTTCAGGGTAACTTTTAAAATGCTAATTTATGTTTTCCCTCTAGTTTTCCTTTCATATCCTCCTTCAAATAGGTGGCCTGGCTCTGCTTCTTTGCTTCAAGAGAAATTTGGATATGACTAGACTGAAGTTTCACTTCCACTCAGATTTTCATTTTCTAACAATCGAGGCCTTTTGAAGAGATTATGATGGATGACCTTGAGGGAGAGGAGAGAGAGAAAATGCCTCATGAGAGAGATGAAAGAAAATAAATTAATTTTCCTTATACTGAAAAGAGTTTCTTCCTCATAGGGGTGCAAGGAGAGGGAATCACTGTAAGGATACCTCAAGAGTCACAGCAGAGATTCTGCCCAGTCAGTGTTGTGAAGAAGCAAGACCCCAGGAAGGAATGTTGTATGGATCCCGGGCTTGCCTAAGATTCTTGCATCCCCAGTGTGGCATGAAGAAGGCTGGATGCAGAGGGACCATGTGGAACATGTCTAGGTAGTAACCACTGGGCATATGGCCAATGACCCTCTGTCTTTGTGTTACCTAAGACCCTCATATAGTTTCACTACTGTAGGGGTTGAGGGAATCCCCAGGATTTGCTGAGATTGTATTTAGACTATCTTGGCAAGGGGTGGGCAAGCAATTGACATTAAGTACATTTATAGAAAATAAAGAAATGCTCTATTGTATGTTAGCTAGTGCTGCCTTAACAAAGTACCACAGACTGTGTAGCTTAAACAACAGGAGTTTATTTTCTCACAGTTCTGGAGACTGGAAGTTCAATATCAAGGTGACAGTATGGTTGCTTCCTTTTAAAGCCTTTCTCCTTAGCTTGTAGATAGTTGTCTTCTATGACTTCATATGGTCTTCCCTCGGTGTGTGTCTGTGTCCTAATCTCCTCTGCTTCTAAGGCAGTAGTTCTCAACCCTTTTTAATGCTGCGACCCTTTAATACAGTTCCTCATGTTGTGGTGACCCCCAATTTCATTGTTACAAATTGAATATAATTAAAGCATAGTGATTAATCACAAAAACAATATGTAATTTTATATGTGTTTTCCGATGGTCTTAGGCGACCCCTGTGAAAGGGTCGTTCGACCCCCAAAGGGGTCTCGGCCCACAGGTTGAGAACCGCTGTTCTAAGGATTTTAGTCATATTGGCTTGGAGCCCACCTATATGACTCATTTTAACTTAATTACCTCTTTGAAGACCCCATCTCTAAATATGTCACATTCTGAGGTAAAGGGTGGGATATAAGTCAGCCCATAGCTATCTTTTGCCCAACTGAGTGTGAAATTGTGTGAAATAAATTTCCCAGGATTAGGTTACTAATGATGATGTTCCTAATAATGATAATGTTGCTAATGATATAAATAATATAAGCAAATATTTTGCAATACTTATAAGGAATCAGACAATTTCTAAACACTTTACATGGTAACTCATTTAATCCCTACAATAGACTAATGTAAGTATTATTATTATTCCCATTTTATTAGTGAAGAAGCTGAGGCATAAAAAATTTCTGTAACATTTATTAAGCACTATGCTACGCTACTTCTCAATAATAAAAATATAGTAATTATTAAGCATGGAAATCATGGCATACTTTATCCTTCAGTTGGGCCAAGGCAAGGGGTATTGCTTATGATATTCTTTCCCATTTTGTCTTTGGTACATGAAAGCTTCTATTATTTACATGAGTAGCACCCAGAAATGCTTACATCGGCCCTAACCGGTTTGGCTCAGTGGATAGAGCGTCAGCCTGTGGACTGAAGGGTCTCAAGTTAGATTCTGGTCAAAGGCATGTACCTTGGTTGTGGGCACATCCCCAGTAGGGGGTGTGCAGGAAGCAGCTGATCGATGTTCCTAACTCTCTATCTCTCTTCCTTCCTCTCTGTAAAAAATCAATAAAATATATTTTTTTAAAAAGAAAGAAATGCTAACATCAACTGTCCAGGAACCAGAGGTGAGGTAAAATCCTTGGACTTACCTCCATTTTTATCTAGATCGCAGATATGTGACTCTCTGCTGTCTAGGCCATAAATACTATACAGTGAAATTCCATGAGTCTCCAGTCTTATTTTTTTTATTTTATTTAATGGGCCTATATTTGGTTCTATAATAAAAATATCCCCTCACCTAGATCAATAAGGGTGTTACCACCTTTCTTTTGAAGTCCTTTGAAGTCTTTTTTCCTGTCCTTAGGGTGCATCCTCCTTGCTCAGTTGGTCTGGTTTTCTTGTACTCTCTAGGCTTTGGGTTACTTTGTTGAGAGCCATGTCAATCAGGGTCTATAAAAGGTTTTGTAAGACTAATTTCCTTTCTCTGATCACTACAGCTCTCCGTTCCTGCAGAGGAAGAGCAGCTATGCCAGCTTATTTTAGAGCTTGGGACATACACGGAAAACTGAGCAGAATGGTGAGTCACTTTGACTAGAAACCAAGGATAATCTCTTTCAGTGGGAGGCATCATTATCTGCAAAGTGGGAAAGGAATCAACCTTTTTTTTTTTTAATCTTCATTGTGGAATCAAACCTTTCTTAACAGAATTGGGCTGTTATGTGAAAACACTGTAAAGTATAAATAATAGGCAAGTAGTGTTTATTGTTTCTATTATTATTATTATTGTTATTGTTATTGTTTTATTCTACTTATTTTGAAATAATCCAATAGTGGCAGATCCAAGAGTCACTTGATAAAAACTGAGAACAAAAAAAAGAGAACTATTTCTATGGAATAATGATACAAAAATGAACAAAAAAGGTTATTGCAATTCACCTCAATACTGGCTACATTGTGTAACTGCTAGGAGGCTTCTAAGTAATAATATCTGGCTTTACCAAAATTAATTAAATTAGTAGTCCTGGAAATGAGGCCCAACTATTGATAGTTTGAAAGTTTTACAGGTGATTCTAATATAAATTTAGGATTGAGAACCAGTGTACTATAAGAGGAGATATCAGGATTGATCAGCTACCAGATATGTATAAGTAAAACTGAATAACAGTGCTTTAAATCAAATTGAAATGTAATTCTCTCACAGTGTTGGAGGTAGGAAATCCAGAGCTGGGTGGTAGCTTTATGGTACCATCATATTATGTTTTTCAGCATATGAATTTCATTCACAAAGTCACCTCACAACGTGATTCATTGTTTATTTATTCAACCAATATTTATTAAGCACCTACCCTGTAGCAGTTCTAGAATAGAGTGCCTACACAATATCTTGCTGAGAATGTGACATTGGTGTAAAAAAACTAAAGAAAGTCAAGGAATAAGTCATGTCGATATCTAAAGCCAAAGTGTTCCAAGCAGAGGAAAGCAGCGTCTAAGTCCCTAAGTTAGGGATAGGCCTGATGTATATGAGAGAAGGCAGAGAGGCAAATGTAGCTACTGGAGGAGTGTGGGATTAAGCAAGATATGGGAGAGATTGGGGGCAGGAAACATACTGATTAGACCTTATAGGCTACTGTACAGACTTTAATTTTAGCTTGTGGGTAGAGGATAGGGGATGTTGAGCGGACAAGTGACATAACTATTTATGCTTTCATTTTATCAGGATTACTGTGTTAGAAAATAGACCTAGACCCACTAATTGACAAGGCGGAAGCAAGGATACCAGTCAGGGTGGGAGATGATGGTGGCATGGACTTGGTTGATAGCCATATATTTGATTAAGAAGTAGACTAATTCCAGATTTAAGTTGTAGACAGAGCCAACATTATGTGGTATGAGAGTAAATTCAGGAGTCAGGATGGCTCCAAATGTTTTGAGCTGATGAACTGGAAGAATGGAGTTCGCATTTATTGAGATGGGAAAAACTGAAGGAGAAGTTTTGGGTCAAAACCAAGAGTTTAGTTTGTCCATGCCAAGTTACAATGCCTGTTAAACATTTGTGTCAGTATCAATTTATTGCTACTCAGCTCCAATATATGCTCTGTGATAAACACCAGAATTTCTTTAAGCATTTATCCTTTAAAGTGAGCACATTGTTATGCTTTCTTAGCAGAGGGTTCCAGAGGGACACTGCAGAAGGAAGAGGCCTTTCCTCTTGCCATTTCTGGTGGAGACGGGGTATTGGCGATATGGGTGTGAGGACATTCAGAGGAGCTGCTCCAGCCTTAGGACGAGGGTCGGGCCCCTCTATGACACTGTAGCCTTAGTGTGGCAATAACTAGACATGGAAACCAGAGCCTTACACTTTCCGAGGGCCTCCTTCTTCCTCCTTAAGTTATTGGCTGCTGATGACCTGTTCCTACCTATACCCCAAAGAGCAGCCTGTTTTTTGTCCAGCAACTCCAGACTAGTTCTGACCTTCTCTACTCTTAGCTGGGCTGAACCACACCTTCTCCAACAAGGTCTGAACACCTTCCAAATTTGTTTTTCCTTGGGTACCCTCCTTTAGCCCTAGGGTACCATATGCCTTAGTTACTTTTTTATAATAGCTCATCATTTTTTTTTTATTTTAAACTTCACTATTTAGTCTACTGCATGGTTTCTGTCTTCTGGTTAGACACAGACTGCTATAATACCAAGTGCAGATGCATGTAGGCAATCAGTTATATAAGTTTGGAGCTCACAGTAGAGGTGCAAGATATGGGTACACATTTGGAACCATAAACATAGATGATGGTGAAATCCATGAAACTGGACTAGCTTTCAAAGAAAATGGACTTAGAAATAACAGATGGAAGACTGAACCTTGGTCAAAAATTCAGAGGAAGGGAAAATAAGGAGGAAGACACAAAGGAAATAAGAGGGGGGAAACGAAAGAGAAGAAGAAAGAGGAAGAAGAAGAAGAAGAAGAAGAAGAAGAAGAAGAAGAAGAAGAAGAAGAAGAAGAAGAAGAAGAAGAAGAAGAAGAAGAAGAAGAAGAAGAAGAAGAAGAAGAAGAAGAAGAAGAAGAAGAAGAAGAAGAAGAAGAAGAAGAAGAAGAAGAAGAAGAAGAAGAAGAAGAAGAAGAAGAAGAAGAAGAAGAAGAAGAAGAAGAAGAAGAAGAAGAAGAAGAAGAAGAAGAGTAGTTTCCATGGAGTAGAAGGAGTTAAATTCTAATGAGAGAGGGTTCATGGGAGAATAGGACAATGAAATCATAGACAGTGATATTGGAGATTGTTAAAGAGTTTTTCTATGAAACAAATGTAAAATATGGGTGAATGTGAAGAGTATGGGGTCAAGGGAAGAGTCCTCTTCTTTTTTGAAAAAGTAATTTTATTTTTAAATTACAGTTTACATTCAATATTTTTTGTGTTAATTTCAGGTGTACAGCATATTGATTAGATAATTATATACTTTACAAAGTGTTCACCCTGATATTTCATCTACTATAGGCTTGAGAAGACAGGAGATATAACATAGTTTACAAATGAGTGGAAGAATACTTTAACTGAAGAAATATATAACTTGCAGGTCAATTTAAGTGTTAGTAGTCATGTAGGAGTTGGAGGGAAGGTGGCAAAATAGGAAGCACTGGGAATTTGCCTCCCCACATAGATAATAATTGCACTGTCAGAGTCTGGCACCATACACAGTTATTGCAATATTATTGACAAATATTCCCTATGCTGTTCTTTACATCCCTGTGACTATTTTATAACTACTATTTTATACTTCTTAAGCCCTTTACTTTTTTCACCCAGTCCCCCAACGCCCCCCACCCCCATTTCCCTCTGGCAAACAGCAGTCTGTTCTCTGTGTGTATGAAACTGTTTCAATTTTGTTTCTTCATTTACTTTATTCTTTAGATCCTATATATAAGTGAAATCATATGGTATTTGTCTTTCTCTGACTGACTTATTACCAAGTGCAGATGCATGTAGGCAATCAATTATATAAGTTTGGAGCTCACAGTAGAGGTGCAAGATATGGGTACACATTTGGAACCATAAACATAGATGATGGTGAAATCCATGAAACTGGACTAGCTTTCAAAGAAAATGGACTTAGAAATAACAGATGGAAGACTGAACCTTGGTCAAAAATTCAGAGGAAGGGAAAATAAGGAGGAAGACACAAAGGAAATAAGAGGGGGGAAACGAAAGAGAAGAAGAAAGAGGAAGAAGAAGAAGAAGAAGAAGAACATCCTCTAAGTCCATCCATGTTGTTGAAAATGATAAGATTTCACACTGTTTTACCCACTCCTCTATTGATGGGCATTTGGTTTGTTTCCAAAGCTTGGCTATTGTAAACAAAGCTACAATGAACATAGGGGTGCTATATTCTTTTGAATCTGTGGTTTGGGTTTCTGTTAGTTTTAGCTGTCATCATTAGCCCCTTGGCAGGCAGTTGGACACACATTGCTGGAACAGCTTGCATGCTTCTTACAGAAACTGGCGTGGATGATAAAGAACTTGTATATCGCCCTAGCCGGTTTGGCTCAGTGGATAGAGTGTCAGCCTGAGAACTGAAGGGTCCCAGGTTAGATTCTGGTCAAGGGCATCTGCGCAGGTTGTGGGCTTAATCCCCAGTGGGGGGTTTGCAGGAGGCAGCCGGTCAATGATTCTCTCTCATCATTGATGTTTCTATCTCTCTCTCCCTCCTCCTTCCTCTCTGAAATCAATAAAATATATTTAAAAAAAGAACTTGTATATCAAGATATCAAAGATTTGTGCTCTGACTGCTGATTGCTGCTTCTGATTGGAGAGGTGCAGACACAGAGGAAGATATTGAAGCACACTTAATTCCCATTGTTATAAGTACCTGCACTGAGAGCTGAAGTGACTTTCATGAGATTAAGAGATTTCCCCCTTCATTTCTCTCTTTTTACCTTTTTGGGAGTCATTCATTTAAGGACTCTAATGTTTGAAAGTAATCACATATTTAGGGTAATTTATAAAGTCACTGAGTATGTTCGGGAAAGTGCAAACTCAGAAAAGACATGAGAATATTCTAAATCTATATCTTGGGCTGATCACTGGCACAGGGATACTCTACAGCAATAAAACAAACAAAACAAACAAACAAAAAAGCATAAACCCTGTAAATCCCAGAGAAGAGAGAATCTGATCTCCAAAGTTACCACATTATAAGATTTAAATGATGTCTAGTTTTCAACAAAAAATATCACAAGGCATACCAAGAAATAGGAAGGTAGGAACCACTAAAGAATAGAAATAAATTGAAACTATCCATGAAAAAGAGCAGATGGCAGACTTACTAGGCAGATATTTTAAAGCAACTGGATTAAGAATGCTCAAAAGCTAAAACAAGATGTGTACAAAGTCAAGAAAATAATGTATGAACAAAATGGGAATATAATTAATGAGTGGAAAAAAGTAACTAAAATTCTGGAGTTTAAAATTATAACAACTGAAATGAAAACTTCAGTAGAGGAATTCAAATATAGATTTGAGCAGCCAGAAGCATCAGTGAATGTGATAATAGGATGGACAATTGAAATGATCATGCCTGAGGTACAGAGAGAAAGAAAGGTTGAAGAAAACTTAACAAACCCTAAAGGATATTTGAGATACCATCGTGTAGATAAATATACACACAGCATTTGTCTCAGAAGGAGAGAGAGAGAAAGGGGAAAAGAGATTATTTGAAGAAATAATATCCAAACTTTTAAAATTTAATAAAAAACTTGAACATAAACATCCAAGAAACTCCACAAACTCTAAGCAGGATAGATTCAAAGAGACCTGCACTGAAGTACATTATAATCAAACTATTTAAAGTCAAAACCAAAGAGAGAATCTTGAAAGCAGCAAGAGAGAAGTGACTTTCAAGGCGGAGAATTGGATCAATGTGTTAAATGCAGCTGGCTGGTAAATTAGAAAAAATGGTGGAGAATTGGGCATTGGATCAGGCTCAGGCACCTCCTGGTAATAAGAGTAGTTTCCATGGAGTAGAAGGAGTTAAATTCTAATGAGAGAGGGTTCATGGGAGAATAGGACAATGAAATCATAGACAGTGATATTGGAGATTGTTAAAGAGTTTTTCTATGAAACAAATGTAAAATATGGGTGAATGTGAAGAGTATGGGGTCAAGGGAAGAGTCCTCTTCTTTTTTGAAAAAGTAATTTTATTTTTAAATTACAGTTTACATTCAATATTTTTTGTGTTAATTTCAGGTGTACAGCATATTGATTAGATAATTATATACTTTACAAAGTGTTCACCCTGATATTTCATCTACTATAGGCTTGAGAAGACAGGAGATATAACATAGTTTACAAATGAGTGGAAGAATACTTTAACTGAAGAAATATATAACTTGCAGGTCAATTTAAGTGTTAGTAGTCATGTAGGAGTTGGAGGGAAGGTGGCAAAATAGGAAGCACTGGGAATTTGCCTCCCCACATAGATAATAATTGCACTGTCAGAGTCTGGCACCATACACAGTTATTGCAATATTATTGACAAATATTCCCTATGCTGTTCTTTACATCCCTGTGACTATTTTATAACTACTATTTTATACTTCTTAAGCCCTTTACTTTTTTCACCCAGTCCCCCAACGCCCCCCACCCCCATTTCCCTCTGGCAAACAGCAGTCTGTTCTCTGTGTGTATGAAACTGTTTCAATTTTGTTTCTTCATTTACTTTATTCTTTAGATCCTATATATAAGTGAAATCATATGGTATTTGTCTTTCTCTGATGTTGTTGATGATAAGATTTCACACTGTTTTACCCACTCCTCTATTGATGGGCATTTGGTTTGTTTCCAAAGCTTGGCTATTGTAAACAACAAAAGCCTAAGTGACCATCTGACCATCTGACCGTCTGACCGGTAGCTATGATGCACAATGACCACCAGACACTCAACTTAGGAGCTACCAAGTTGTGGTGACTTGGCAGCTGCGGTTCTCAGGTGTTGTACCTGGAGCCAGAGAGGAGGGAGCTTGATTCCAGGGTGCATCACCCAAGAACCACCCTCTCACAATCCAGGACCCCTTGGGGGATGTTGGAGAGCTGGTTTTGGCCCTAT
>NW_005371132.1:489046-498746 GCF_000412655.1 Myotis brandtii
TCAAAGAGACCTGCACTGAAGTACATTATAATCAAACTATTTAAAGTCAAAACCAAAGAGAGAATCTTGAAAGCAGCAAGAGAGAAGTGACTTTTCTCACATATAAGGAAATCCCCTACAGATTCTCATCAGAAACCTTAGGGATTAGATGACAGGGCATTGATATATTTAAATTGCAGAAAGATAAAAACTATTAATAAAAAAATCCTACATCTGGCAATACTGTCCCTCAAAAATAGGGATGTAATAAGACAGCCCAGGATAAACAAAAGCTTAGGGAATTCATTGTCACTGGACCTGACCTGCAGGACATACTAAAGGAAGACCTTCAGTTTGAAATGAAGGACGGTAGACAGTAATTTAAAGTATATGAAAGAATAAAGATTTTTGGTAAATGTATTTACATGGACAATTATATAAGATAGTACCTATTGTAATTTTGGTTTGTAACTACACTTTTTCTACATCATTTGAGAAACTAACGAGTAAAAACAATAATAATTATTCTATCTATTTAGGTACACAATTGGGAAATTTAGTGAGTAACAGAAATAACTGAAAGGGGATAGGGATTGAGCTGTAAAAGGGAGGAGGTTTTGTATGTTATTAAAGTTAAGCTGGTATAAATTAAAATTAAAATTTTATGACTTTAGGATGTTAAATATAATTTCCACTTGTAACAACAATGACAAAAGGTAGAACCGTAGTTTCCTGAGGCTGGGGAGAGGGAAGAATGGGGAGTTATTACTTAATCAGTAGAGGGTTTCAGTTCTGCAAGTTGTAGAAAGTTCTGGAGATGGTGGTGATGATTGTGCAACAATCTGAATGTACTTAATGCTAAATAAGTTTACACTCAAAGATGGTTAATATGGTACATTTTATGTTATGTATATTTTCCCATAATTTAAAAATGAACAATTAAAGGTAGAATTAGTAATCATGAAATTAGGTGAGAACATTCATTATGGTTTTGTCTTTTCTGTACTTCAATTTAGTTGTGTGGGTGCAGTTCCACCACAGATCCAGTGAAGAAGGGAGTTTCTCAAGGTTATAAGACAATAGGTGACTTGAGAAAGGGGTCAAGGAGTTAAGATCATACAAAGAACGAATTTAATGATTGATTGTAAGCTGGTCACTTTATTTTAAACTTCACTATTTAGTCTACTGCATGGTTTCTGTCTTCTGGTTAGACACAGACTGCTATAATACCAAGTGCAGATGCATGTAGGCAATCAGTTATATAAGTTTGGAGCTCACAGTAGAGGTGCAAGATATGGGTACACATTTGGAACCATAAACATAGATGATGGTGAAATCCATGAAACTGGACTAGCTTTCAAAGAAAATGGACTTAGAAATAACAGATGGAAGACTGAACCTTGGTCAAAAATTCAGAGGAAGGGAAAATAAGGAGGAAGACACAAAGGAAATAAGAGGGGGGAAACGAAAGAGAAGAAGAAAGAGGAAGAAGAAGAAGAAGAAGAAGAAGAAGAAGAAGAAGAAGAAGAAGAAGAAGAAGAAGAAGAAGAAGAAGAAGAAGAAGAAGAAGAAGAAGAAGAAGAAGAAGAAGAAGAAGAAGAAGAAGAAGAAGAAGAAGAAGAAGAAGAAGAAGAAGAAGAAGAAGAAGAAGAAGAAGAAGAAGAAGAAGAAGAAGAAGAAGAAGAAGAAGAAGAAGAAGAAGAAGAAGAAGAAGGAGAAGGAGAAGGAGAAGGAGAAGGAGAAGGAGAAGGAGAAGGAGAAGGAGAAGGAGAAGGAGAAGGAGAAGGAGAAGGAGAAGGAGAAGGAGAAGGAGAAGGAGAAGGAGAAGGAGAAGGAGAAGGAGAAGGAGAAGGAGAAGGAGAAGGAGAAGGAGAAGGAGAAGGAGAAGGAGAAGGAGAAGGAGAAGGAGAAGGAGAAGGAGAAGGAGAAGGAGAAGGAGAAGGAGAAGGAGAAGGAGAAGGAGAAGGAGAAGGAGAAGGAGAAGGAGAAGGAGAAGGAGAAGGAGAAGGAGAAGGAGAAGGAGAAGGAGAAGGAGAAGGAGAAGGAGAAGGAGAAGGAGAAGGAGAAGGAGAAGGAGAAGGAGAAGGAGAAGGAGAAGGAGAAGGAGAAGGAGAAGGAGAAGGAGAAGGAGAAGGAGAAGGAGAAGGAGAAGGAGAAGGAGAAGGAGAAGGAGAAGGAGAAGGAGAAGGAGAAGGAGAAGGAGAAGGAGAAGGAGAAGGAGAAGGAGAAGGAGAAGGAGAAGGAGAAGGAGAAGGAGAAGGAGAAGGAGAAGGAGAAGGAGAAGGAGAAGGAGAAGGAGAAGGAGAAGGAGAAGGAGAAGGAGAAGGAGAAGGAGAAGGAGAAGGAGAAGGAGAAGGAGAAGGAGAAGGAGAAGGAGAAGGAGAAGGAGAAGGAGAAGGAGAAGGAGAAGGAGAAGGAGAAGGAGAAGGAGAAGGAGAAGGAGAAGGAGAAGGAGAAGGAGAAGGAGAAGGAGAAGGAGAAGGAGAAGGAGAAGGAGAAGGAGAAGGAGAAGGAGAAGGAGAAGGAGAAGGAGAAGGAGAAGGAGAAGGAGAAGGAGAAGGAGAAGGAGAAGGAGAAGGAGAAGGAGAAGGAGAAGGAGAAGGAGAAGGAGAAGGAGAAGGAGAAGGAGAAGGAGAAGGAGAAGGAGAAGGAGAAGGAGAAGGAGAAGGAGAAGGAGAAGGAGAAGGAGAAGGAGAAGGAGAAGGAGAAGGAGAAGGAGAAGGAGAAGGAGAAGGAGAAGGAGAAGGAGAAGGAGAAGGAGAAGGAGAAGGAGAAGGAGAAGGAGAAGGAGAAGGAGAAGGAGAAGGAGAAGGAGAAGGAGAAGGAGAAGGAGAAGGAGAAGGAGAAGGAGAAGGAGAAGGAGAAGGAGAAGGAGAAGGAGAAGGAGAAGGAGAAGGAGAAGGAGAAGGAGAAGGAGAAGGAGAAGGAGAAGGAGAAGGAGAAGGAGAAGGAGAAGGAGAAGGAGAAGGAGAAGGAGAAGGAGAAGGAGAAGGAGAAGGAGAAGGAGAAGGAGAAGGAGAAGGAGAAGGAGAAGGAGAAGGAGAAGGAGAAGGAGAAGGAGAAGGAGAAGGAGAAGGAGAAGGAGAAGGAGAAGGAGAAGGAGAAGGAGAAGGAGAAGGAGAAGGAGAAGGAGAAGGAGAAGGAGAAGGAGAAGGAGAAGGAGAAGGAGAAGGAGAAGGAGAAGGAGAAGGAGAAGGAGAAGGAGAAGGAGAAGGAGAAGGAGAAGGAGAAGGAGAAGGAGAAGGAGAAGGAGAAGGAGAAGGAGAAGGAGAAGGAGAAGGAGAAGGAGAAGGAGAAGGAGAAGGAGAAGGAGAAGGAGAAGGAGAAGGAGAAGGAGAAGGAGAAGGAGAAGGAGAAGGAGAAGGAGAAGGAGAAGGAGAAGGAGAAGGAGAAGGAGAAGGAGAAGGAGAAGGAGAAGGAGAAGGAGAAGGAGAAGGAGAAGGAGAAGGAGAAGGAGAAGGAGAAGGAGAAGGAGAAGGAGAAGGAGAAGGAGAAGGAGAAGGAGAAGGAGAAGGAGAAGGAGAAGGAGAAGGAGAAGGAGAAGGAGAAGGAGAAGGAGAAGGAGAAGGAGAAGGAGAAGGAGAAGGAGAAGGAGAAGGAGAAGGAGAAGGAGAAGGAGAAGGAGAAGGAGAAGGAGAAGGAGAAGGAGAAGGAGAAGGAGAAGGAGAAGGAGAAGGAGAAGGAGAAGGAGAAGGAGAAGGAGAAGGAGAAGGAGAAGGAGAAGGAGAAGGAGAAGGAGAAGGAGAAGGAGAAGGAGAAGGAGAAGGAGAAGGAGAAGGAGAAGGAGAAGGAGAAGGAGAAGGAGAAGGAGAAGGAGAAGGAGAAGGAGAAGGAGAAGGAGAAGGAGAAGGAGAAGGAGAAGGAGAAGGAGAAGGAGAAGGAGAAGGAGAAGGAGAAGGAGAAGGAGAAGGAGAAGGAGAAGGAGAAGGAGAAGGAGAAGGAGAAGGAGAAGGAGAAGGAGAAGGAGAAGGAGAAGGAGAAGGAGAAGGAGAAGGAGAAGGAGAAGGAGAAGGAGAAGGAGAAGGAGAAGGAGAAGGAGAAGGAGAAGGAGAAGGAGAAGGAGAAGGAGAAGGAGAAGGAGAAGGAGAAGGAGAAGGAGAAGGAGAAGGAGAAGGAGAAGGAGAAGGAGAAGGAGAAGGAGAAGGAGAAGGAGAAGGAGAAGGAGAAGGAGAAGGAGAAGGAGAAGGAGAAGGAGAAGGAGAAGGAGAAGGAGAAGGAGAAGGAGAAGGAGAAGGAGAAGGAGAAGGAGAAGGAGAAGGAGAAGGAGAAGGAGAAGGAGAAGGAGAAGGAGAAGGAGAAGGAGAAGGAGAAGGAGAAGGAGAAGGAGAAGGAGAAGGAGAAGGAGAAGGAGAAGGAGAAGGAGAAGGAGAAGGAGAAGGAGAAGGAGAAGGAGAAGGAGAAGGAGAAGGAGAAGGAGAAGGAGAAGGAGAAGGAGAAGGAGAAGGAGAAGGAGAAGGAGAAGGAGAAGGAGAAGGAGAAGGAGAAGGAGAAGGAGAAGGAGAAGGAGAAGGAGAAGGAGAAGGAGAAGGAGAAGGAGAAGGAGAAGGAGAAGGAGAAGGAGAAGGAGAAGGAGAAGGAGAAGGAGAAGGAGAAGGAGAAGGAGAAGGAGAAGGAGAAGGAGAAGGAGAAGGAGAAGGAGAAGGAGAAGGAGAAGGAGAAGGAGAAGGAGAAGGAGAAGGAGAAGGAGAAGGAGAAGGAGAAGGAGAAGGAGAAGGAGAAGGAGAAGGAGAAGGAGAAGGAGAAGGAGAAGGAGAAGGAGAAGGAGAAGGAGAAGGAGAAGGAGAAGGAGAAGGAGAAGGAGAAGGAGAAGGAGAAGGAGAAGGAGAAGGAGAAGGAGAAGGAGAAGGAGAAGGAGAAGGAGAAGGAGAAGGAGAAGGAGAAGGAGAAGGAGAAGGAGAAGGAGAAGGAGAAGGAGAAGGAGAAGGAGAAGGAGAAGGAGAAGGAGAAGGAGAAGGAGAAGGAGAAGGAGAAGGAGAAGGAGAAGGAGAAGGAGAAGGAGAAGGAGAAGGAGAAGGAGAAGGAGAAGGAGAAGGAGAAGGAGAAGGAGAAGGAGAAGGAGAAGGAGAAGGAGAAGGAGAAGGAGAAGGAGAAGGAGAAGGAGAAGGAGAAGGAGAAGGAGAAGGAGAAGGAGAAGGAGAAGGAGAAGGAGAAGGAGAAGGAGAAGGAGAAGGAGAAGGAGAAGGAGAAGGAGAAGGAGAAGGAGAAGGAGAAGGAGAAGGAGAAGGAGAAGGAGAAGGAGAAGGAGAAGGAGAAGGAGAAGGAGAAGGAGAAGGAGAAGGAGAAGGAGAAGGAGAAGGAGAAGGAGAAGGAGAAGGAGAAGGAGAAGGAGAAGGAGAAGGAGAAGGAGAAGGAGAAGGAGAAGGAGAAGGAGAAGGAGAAGAGTGAAGAAGGGAGTTTCTCAAGGTTGACTTGAGAAAGGGGTCAAGGAGTTAAGATCATACAAAGAATGAATTTAATGATTGATTGTAAGCTGATCACTAACACTCTAGCCATTAATATCAGGCTGATTACAGGAGGAAGTAGGAGATAACAAAAGGGCCCTGACCTTATTGTATCAACTTCCTTTATGCAGCCTTTCTGGATATCCCAATACGTTTTAGAGGGCAGAGTTAGTCATGTAAGAAATAGCTCTAAGGAATTCTGGAAAATTTGTTTTATTCTGAGGAGCAATGAGTCTTGCTAAAAATTATGCTATTTACTAGGCAAAAAGGGAAGAATGCATATAGAGAATGCACGTAGGAAGCAAATAGTCTCCTCTGTCACAGTGTGAAATAATGTCCTGTTTAACGAGGTTCTTTGGGAAAGAGGACTAAGGAGAAGTTGATTTAGCCTTGAGGGAAGGAGATGTTCTCCTTTAATCAAAGCTGGGCACAAGGCCATATAGGCAAAACATGTGAGTCAGACAACAGTATGTTTTTGCTCATCCATCTGTCTCTCTTCATCTTCTTCTCCCTCAGGCATTTTATGGCTTATCTTTCAAGTCATAAAAAGCTTCATGTATTTCTCATTCCTTTACTTATAGAAACTTCTTTCTGAAAAGGATCTGACCAAACCGCTTTCATTATGGTTTAAAGGACTGAAAAAGTTTAATCACTCATCTGAACAGGGTAGACATTTTTAAAGGGGATGAAACCTTAAGTTAAAAGATATGACATCTCATTGGTGTGGGTCCCAGCTTAGAAAGTAGACACAGTTTAAGGCAGAAGTGGGGAATCTTTGTTTTGCTAAGGGCCATTTGGATATTTATAACATAATTCTTGGGCCATACAAAATTATCAACTTAAAAGTTATTCTGCTATATATATGATCGAACATTTAATTAATTCACCCCTAATGCCTGGGCAGGGCCAGACCAAATGATTTGGAGGGCCAGAGGGCTGGACGTTCCCCACCCCTGGTTTAAGGGACATGGGGAGCTTCCTGTAGTCTCTGTAAGATGCCATCTTGGCCATTGCCTATCCGAATGCTGCTAAGGATAGCACTGGACAGTGTTACATGGTTCAATCTTTCAGACTGCCAATCTGGCAACAGCTATTAAATTCAGTCTCAGAACAAATAAAAAGAAACATTTTGCAATTAGATTGAATAAAGGTTAATAGCATAAAAGATGCAGAAATCACAATCAAATAGCTGTGGGAATCAAACTTCCCACAACTCAATCAGTGAATGATGGGAAGTTGAGTTAACCTCATGCTATCTAGTAGAATTGGCCCAGGATGAGTTTATTTTTGTGATAGAAACATCTTTTGTTTTCTGATCATTGAAGAGGTAAATAGCATTGACTGACAGTTTGCCTCATGCCTCCAAGAGATATCTTAGTTAATCTGATAGATGACAGAATAAGAATGCTGCTTAACATGAATTTTATTGCATCTTAGCACCTGCTCCAGCCAACAGTCATTACTATCTAGCTGAGGATGTGTTCAAATATCATTATTCTTGTGTCTTTGCATTTGTATTCTGCCGACTACTGTGCAAGGTACATTTGATAAATTGAGAGACTGATTATGAGTGGCAGAAACCTGTGACTGCAAGTCCTTTGCAAGCCTGGAATATTAGGAAAGATTGGGGGGGTTGTTTAAGTAATCATTGTCTAAATATCAGTCTCTCTCTCTCTCTCTCTCTCTCTCTCTCTCATTCAATCTCAGTCCTTCCCCCCTACCCCTCATCTCTCTTCTGCATTATTTTTTGTCAAAATATCTTATTTTAATAAGAGACAGGGAAAATATGTAATAATCAAGACAAAAATATCATGTCAAAAATTTCTGATCAGTAATATAAATGCTAGAATTATAGATTGCCATGTATTAGAGCCAGGCATAATACTGAGGATAGCCAGGCCAGTTGTTGAGATATTGAAATTTCTCTCTCCAAGTGGTATATATCTGCTGGCCCAAGCCTTCTGAATATATCCTTGCCACAGAGCCCCTTGCTGGGTCCTTAAGGGACCCCAAATCCATAAGATAACCTCAGTAAGTAGAAGTTAAAGAGTTAGACCTTGGCATGGCAGGGGGCCAGCAAGAAGCAGTTCCTGGGGTCTAATCTGACTATTCTAAACCCATGTTACATCAGTTGTTAACTCCTAGAATGACTTCCAAAGACTCAAACAGAGAAGGCTGCTGAAGGGTTGGAAAAATAAAATGAATTGCTTCTTTGTAATGTACTGGCTTTTTGTTCTTAGGTATAAAACTAGGCACTTAGCCCTCTTGGGCCTTTGGTGAGAAGCTGAATCAGTATTCTTTTGCTTATCAAACTATTTTTAAATAGGGAGTATCAACTGAGTAGATGCCAACAAGCAAAAGGACAAGCTCAATTCATGGGTAAAGACCCTTATGTATCTAAGTGATAATTCAACTCATTTTATGTTTTCTATTGTAACCCTTGCAACCTTTGCTTATTAATGTGTAAACTGGATTTATTACTACATATTATTTGTAGGTGTCGTTCTATTATTAGAAGGTCCTTGAGGCTTTCAGAGGGATTTGAATTTTACTTTTTGGATATTTCTTTCCTCCCAAGTTTGGTAGGCATAAAAATGTTCCATATCTTTAACAGGATTCACATCTTTTCAATCGTCTTTTCATTCATAGTTAACAATGGTATTCTTGGCAGAAAGTGCATCTTCTGCCACATTATTATGTGCATTTCTTTGAACCATTTGTACACTGTGTATGATTGGATCTGTACAGATTAAAACAGGTCAGAGAGAGCCAATTTAAGGCTTGGGATGAATGAGCTTGGGCATTAGAGACATTCTGGCACACAGGCACCTTGTAAATCCTGTTGTTAAATTTGCAGTGGGTGTGATGGAATTTGCAGCTTAGACACTTTACCCTTGTTAGTGCAAAAGTAAATTGTAAGGGCTCACACACAGCGCCTTGGGGAATAAAGAAAGGGAGGGAAGGAAAAGATTTTCTGAAATCTGATAGTTATCCTCCTTGGTACCCTGAGAGGCAAATATACCAGTCAAAAAGACTAACACCTGTGATGATTTTAGCCTTGTATGCTAATTAAATAGATGCTATTATTTAATAAAAGGAAATCAGAATGACATTTATCCCACTAAAAATGGAATTGATACTATAAATAAGCTTTCTATAAACAGTTCATGGATAAGATATGGTTAATGATGGGAAATTGCTAAAGATTAGGCTCATAATGGCATGTCTGGGAATTAAATACCTATTTTCTTCAAAAGCTTGTATTGTTAAATAACAAATATATCAACTTAATATGATCATCTGTCAGAGCAGTGGTTCTCAACTTTGTAGGGACCTATAGGCTTCCTTGGGAGCTTTAAAAAATACTGACACCTTGGGAGTACCCAAAGAGATTCTGAATTATTTGGTCTGAGGTGTCAGACATCCCTAAAGGGATCAATACAACAAGAGGATATAACCCTGAGGTCTGGGCATCTGAATTTAAAAAAAATAATTTTCCCCCAGCTTTATTGAATAACTGAATAATAGATTTATAATATATTAAAAATGTACAATGTGATGATTTGACATATTTGAACATGAAAGTTTTCACACATAATCAAATTAACTATTAATCCCTCACCTCGCATAGTTACTTTTTTGTTTTTGATGAGAATGCTTAAGGTCCACTCTTTTAACAAATTTCAATGATACAATACAGTATTATCAATTATAGTCACCATACTATACATTAGAGACTCAGAAGTTATTCATCTTTTAACTGACAGTTTGTATTTTTTTTTTTAACCAATCTTTCCTATTTCCCCCACATCCAGCTCCTGGCAACCACCATCCTACTCTCTGTTTCTATGAGCCCAACTTTTCTTTTTTTTTTTAGATTCCACATACTAGTATAAGTGATACCAACCAGTATGTGTCTTTTTCTGTCTGACTTATTTCATTCAGCATAAAGCCCTCCAGGTTCATCCATGTTGTATAGGCCAGGTTGAGAACCAGTGGGTGAGAACCATTTTGAACCATTTAGTTTAGAGCAAAGTGCCTTATTGACACAAATGCTTTACAAATAAGAAATAATTCCTTTGTGGCTATCTATTTTAATATACATATACTAGTGGCCCGGTGCATGAAATTTATGCATGGGGGAGGGGGTGTTCCTCAGCCTGGCCTGCACCCTCTCCAATCTGGGACCCCTCGAAGGATGTCCTACTGCCGGTTTACAGGGATTGGGCCTAAACCGGCAGTCAGACATCCCTCTCGCAATCCGGGACTGCTGGCTCCTA
>NW_005371132.1:499913-502429 GCF_000412655.1 Myotis brandtii
GCTTGTGATTGTAGTGGAGGTATGGTCAATTTGCATGTTTCTCTTTTATTAGATAAGATTCTTCAAACTATAAGTGACTCAGAAAATAATTGTTTAAAACTTTTAAGGTTTAGGAACACTTGAATTAAGAGATTAAATTTGTAATGGACTATATCTAGAAGTATTGTTTCATAGCTTAGTTTAAAATTATAAGGCAGAAAGTTTATAGAAATCCAGAGCTATATACATTTTGGATTTATAGTATCTTTAAGAAAGTAAAACTTCTAAGCACACACAGTTAATTGTTTTAATAAGAAATGTTTTCCTGCAGGTACTTAGTAAGACCAAAGGTATTTCTATATAGCAAAGTAATATATATTTTTCATTGGAAGAGAAAAACAATACTCTCTAGATAGAAGATTATAGCAGTTGAATGCTGATGAAGGTTTGACTGATTTGATTAAAGTTAATTAAGAATGCAGCATTTCTGAAACTCAAACCTGCTCTATATCAGAGGTGATGGGGATCGTTTTGGCACTTCAAACAATCTGTGAGTTGAGTGAAGTCAATTGTAACTTTGAGGTCAGAGAAAGGCTTTGATGTAATTATTTCTCATTGCTTGGCTACTGGCACAAAGAATAAATTAACTTCACTAATAACCTAAAACCCTTATTTGTGGGGCCTATTTAAAATGTCTATTAAAAAGCATTGAAGGGCACTTTTTCTTCTTCCAAAAACAAATCACCTTTCTCACCTTGTCTTTGGTAAATCTGAGTAGGGGAAATGTGAATATCTAAACTGATTTTCTAAGGCTAGGTGTTCCTAGGTGGTCCCCATCTGCCAGATATCTACTTCCATCACAGCATTTCCAAGGGAAAAAGAAAAACGTTATTAAGAGAAAACTATATAGCAATTTACTCAGGAGAATAGCCTGATGGTTGATGGACAACACTATGTTGCCAACAAACATGTGTTTTAGAACTAAAAATAGTAGTTTTGAGAGTGCAATTTTCTAATACAAGAGGTTTTTGATGTATGGGTAGTTATGAAACAAACTATTCATTTTACAAAAGTCTCAGTAAGAGGTGTCACAAGGCATTTTTGTACAACTGATGTTATTGTCCCCAAAGTAAATCTCTAAGGACAAAGTGAATCTTCAAGGATTTCAGTTTTTTCTTTCTTTATTATGATAAGTTCTGTATTTCTTTCCCTCAATTTTATGTGTCAACTTGAATGGCTAGAGGCTGCCCAGGTAGCTGGTAAACCAGTATTTCTGGGTGTCTGTGAGGCTGTTTCTGGAAGAGATTAGCATTTGAATCATTAGACTGAAGATCACCCTCACCAATGCAGGTGGGCATCATCTACCTCACTGAGGGCCTCAATAGAAAAAGCGAAACAAAACAAACAAACAAAAAACACAGAGGGAGGGTGGATTTACTCTCTTTGCTAGAGCTGGGACATTAATCTTCTCCTGCCCATAGACACCAGTCTCCCTGGTTCTCAGACCTTTGGACTAGGATTAGGACTTACAAAGTGGGCTCCTCTGGTTCTTAGGCATTCAGACTCAGATTGAATTACACCACCTGCTTCCTAGTTCTCCAATCTGCAGATGGCCTGGTTCCCATAATTCAATTCCTATTATAGATTTCCTTCTCTCTCTCTCTCTCTCTCTCTCTCTCTCTCTCTCTCTCTTTCTCTCTCTCTAGGGGAGGAAAGGCTGCCAGGCCATAAGCATCTCTATAGAGAGATACATGTGCCAAAAAATGGAAGCATCTGGCCAACAGTCAGGGAGCTAAAGCCACTGAGCAAACACATGCATGAGCTTGGAGCAGGTCCTTCAGCCCCAGTTGAGCCTTCAGATAATGGCAGACACTGCCAACATCTTGGCCAAAACCTCCTGAGAGGCCCTGATCAGAACCAGCCATTCTGTTGATTCTGTTTCTCTGGATAACTCTGAGTAATACAACTTACATGTCATAAAGAAATCAGGAACCTTGAAAATCATCCTTGATTTTCTTTTGGTTTTAGGCTGACAGCATCTAAATCTTTCACATTGTAAGTGCTTAACGAAGATTTATTTGAATTAAAAGGAGGAGTAAGGCATGATTTACAGCAATAAAGATGGAAAAATTATGATTATCAACAAGGACCTTCACCAACCTTCTACCATTTTTCTTCTTTTAATGAGATCCAATCTTTGCTATTCTTACTTGGACCATTTCTGAGACATAAAAAGTGTTCCATCTATGTTTCCTGTTCTTCTAATCACTACTGAACGCTAATTTACTCTATTCCTTCCTATAGGTGATAAGAGAATGTTGAATTGTCTTTCCTCAGCAAAGTTGGACCTTAGGGCTCTGGCTGGGTGGCTCAGTTGGTTGGAGCATGGACCCATTCACCAAAAAGTTGTGGGTTTGATTCCTGAGCAGGCCACATATCTAGGTTTCCAGTTCAAGATCCCCAGTCTAGGCACCTATAAAGAGGCAATGGATCCATGTTTCTCTCCCACATTGGTGTTTCTCTCTCTCTCTCTCTCT
>NW_005371132.1:502805-508838 GCF_000412655.1 Myotis brandtii
TTTGTTTAGCTTCTATATTTGTAACATTGTTTCTTAAACTGCAAGCTCAGAGCCCAGCAGCAGCAGGCGGGGAACGTTGGCTTCCTCCGTCACTGAATCAAGCAAGCCTCCTATTCGCTTCAAGCTGCCTGGCTGCCGGCCGCCATCTTGGCTGGCAGTTAATTTGCATATCGCCCTGATTAGTCGATGGGAAGGGTAGCGGAGGTACGGCTAATTACCATGTTTCTCTTTTATTAGATAGGATATATATATCATCATCATCATCATCATCATCATCATCAATAAACATATCCCCAGGTGAGAATTTCAAAAGTAGTTGGACTTAGAAAATAATAAGATAAGGCTTTAAAGGCTACAGCATA
Organism: Myotis brandtii; assembly: GCF_000412655.1. Classification (NCBI taxonomy): domain Eukaryota; kingdom Metazoa; phylum Chordata; class Mammalia; order Chiroptera; family Vespertilionidae; genus Myotis; species Myotis brandtii. Next base: position 503,168 of record NW_005371132.1, read on the forward strand.
GCATATGGCATTTGCCCAAAATAAAATTAGAGCTATCCTCAGAAGGTGGGATAAGACTCAGGTTCTCCTAAAACGTAATCAATGCTTTTAGAACATGTTCCATCAACCTCTTGCTTAACCACCTGCTAGCCTGTGACAAAGCCAATGTAATGATTCTTACAGATCCTGTTTCATTTTTCTCTTCCTGGGCACATAAGACTATTTTCCAGTCTTCTTAGATTGGAAGCATGGATTAACTTCTGGATAATGAGATATAGTCAGAATTGATTTAAGCTCATTTCAAGACTTGTATTTAAAATACCCTATCTGATCCTATCCCCCAGCCTTCTTTTCCCTCCTGATGACCATGTGTTCCAGATGTTTTAGCTACATAATTGCAGGGGCCCAGAGTCCCGAGTCATAACTTGAAGGAGAGCCATTGAGGAGAGCAACCTAACTTTCACTGGAAATAAAAGAAAAATGAAGTTTGCTGTGTTGAGCCACTAAGATTTTAGTATTTCTTTGTTACTGCAGTATAGTCTGTTTTATCTGCATAACTGTGACAAGTTGTGGGCTTCAATTCAAACGTATTTTTAGCTACTATACAAACCTCATTTGTTTCTTCTATTCTCTATGGTGAAACAACCCATGACTAATTATAAGGAACACTGAATAATGTTCCCCATGTTTCTTTATTTTTCTATCTTTTCTTCATTTGACTTAGTTGTAGATTAACTCTGACCTTGGGCAAATTTTTCATGGGCTCTTTGCCTCAGTTTCCTCAATATGAAATAGAAATACTGTTGTTTCTCTACTTCTTACTCCTGGCTGTCAAAAAGATGAATGAGTTGACAATTATTAGGAAAGTAGTGTATAAGCATAGAGAATTATGTTACTATTATGTTATTCTCATAAGAATAGTAAAAAGTCTATTGCTGTAGATCTAGGAAATGTTATGAAGGAAAGATTTATGATTTTTTCAGTGGTTTGTTTTTCTTTGTAGAATTGGAATAATTCCTTTAGGTTACATAGATAATCTACTTATCTTAAAGCTTGAAGGCACCTTAATATGTCCACATGAATATTTAAAATGCTTCAGGGCACTGATATTATGAATGTTATATCAGATAAAGTGATTGATATAAAGAAAAACATGGGTGGCTTTTCATGCAATTTCATATTGCGGTACAAATGTGCAGTTGTTTCTAGCCTAGGCATGAATGAAAAATAGTTACAATTTTAGGGGCTCAGTGAACCTTATAAAAATTATATGACTAATGGTTGATCTTACAAGGAGACCAGATTTTAAAACTTCAATTCTTTTAAAAAATTTTATTGAATTTATTGAGATGACATTGTTTAATAAAATAAAAATTCAGTCCTTAATAAGGCATATATTATTTTTAAGTGGTGTTAATATTTAACCATAATTACTCTTTAAACTTAGGTGATTATTATAAAATATTCTTCATGATCTTATTGAACCATAACAATTATGGAAGTTATATTTATTTTTAACTTTGAGACAATCTTAAAGTATCCTCAAATATACTTACTATATCCTCAAATATACTTTATCAATAATCTATTACATTAGTCAAGAGTTAAAAAAAAAAGAAAAATAGGATTAATCACAAAATAGTAGTTCCCTTGCTTCAAACATTCACCTGATTTATTGAATAACTTACTGAAAATTTTTCTCAAATTATTCTAATGATCCTTAGAAAGTGGTCAATGTGTGCTCCACTGATAATCCAATATATGCCTGTGCTTGTAACCTCTTGACATTGACCTTTCCTCCTCTTCATCATTGGCTCACTGAGTGATATGTACTGTCTTGTTGGTACCCAAAGCAGGATCTAGGCTGCTAATGAGCCTCTAGGTGCCACCTGGTCTGGCATTGATGCCTATAAACATAATCTGAGATTACTGATGTTTGTACCAATGGTCTTTGTGTCCAATGAAGCCTTGACATGAAGTGGCTTCTGCAGCCAATGCTGCTCAAAGTCTCATGATGGCTAAAGTTATATTACTGTTGGTAATAGCTAATATCTCCATTTAGGCTGACAATGGCTAAAATTAAGGATGCTATTTCACTACAGAGGTTGTGCTAAAAAAAATCTCATTCAGGTTTTGCCCCTCTTTTGCTGTAGTTCCCATTACTGGCATTTCAGGTATAAGCACTTAAAATAGGGCCTAGAGGGGACAAACCTAATCGGTAATAACCATGTTCGCTTCAGAAGACCTCCTTCAGTCTAGCTCTTTCCTTTTGTCATGTGACAGACCTCAAGTATGTTTTCTTTTTGGGAGTTCATAGTTTATCATTCAACCTTTTTTGTTTGGGAGACCTGAAAATTATATGGACATGTAATGATGACTAGAAAAATGTAAAACCAAATGTATTAATCTTTCCTTTTTTAAATCGTCACTTAAAGACATGATTATTGATTTTTAGAGAGAGGGGGTTGAGAGAGAGAGAGAGAGAGAGGGAGAGAGAGAATGTGAAAGAGATAGGCAGGGCCAAATATATTAATCTTGATAAATAACCTAAACCTCAAACTTCATCCTCACCTTCTGGAAAACTTTGTTGAAGAATATAAATTAGCTAGAATCTCAGGTGGGACCTCTCACCTTTCACCCTACACATGTCTCTTGGCATATATACTTTCCTGCAGAAGTGGATTGGGGATACCACAGGAGTGTAGGAGTCAAGGAACATATTTGTGTATATCTTTTAAAGATGGGTATACTAGAACATATTTAAATGTTAATGGGAATTATTAAAGTAGACAAAGAGAGACTTGGAGAGCCATTGGAGTGATTCCCAGGAGAGCATTGTACATATCCACCAGCCTTTGGCAGCAGAATGGACTCTCGTGCTCCCCTTCTTTCATTAGGGTGCCTCCAAGCTAGAGCTCTGCCTGTAGTTTTTCTACTTCATGTTTGTCAAACTCATTTCTCTTCTTTCCTCCAGTGGTTGCTATTCAATAGCACCCTTCTTTATACCTTGCCGTTCCCTACTTGGTCTTGATGCCCTTAATGTGTGTTCACCCTACATCAAAGGATATTTTTATCATAGAGCTTTTCATACTTTATTATAGCCAGTAATAATCTGTTTACTTCTCAGTTTCTCCCACTAGGCTGTAAAATCTTTGAGGACCTTGTCTAACTTGTTTTATTTTTGTTTTTTATTGTGGTGAAATGTAGATAACATAAAATTTAGCCTATTAGCCATTTTAAGTGTTTAGTTCTATGGTATTATGTACATTCACATTGTTGTGCAATCATGGCTACCATGCATCTCCAGAACTCTTTTATTTTCCAACTGAAACTGTATCCACTGAACACTATCCCCCATCCTCCCCCAATCCCTATTAACTACCATCTATTTTTTTAAATCATCACCATAGTATATGTTGATTTTTAGAGAACGAGGAAAGAAGAGAGAGTGAGAGAAAACAAGTGGGTGAGAGTGAAACATCAATGTGAGAGATCTGTTGTCTCCTGTACATGCCTCTACTGGGAATCGAACCTGCAACCTTTGTGGTTTGTGGAACAACACTCCAACCAACTGAGTTGCCTGGCCAGGGCTCTAATTTGTTTTTATAGTTTCAGGGAGGAGCACTGTGCTTGTCATATAATAGGTGAGCAATACATGTTTATTTAATTAATGAGTGAAAGTACTTAATTATTTTTTGTTAATTTTCAAGTGGAACTATAGGCCAATACCTTTAAATTTGGAGTGACAATCTCATCTTTATTTTAGTCAAATGAAATGTAATATATCAAAATGTATTCTAATCACATTGTGTTTTTATTTGATGAAAGAACATCATGATTTTAAAATGGACTGAATGAAAGCGGATGACAATCAAACTCAAATAATGGGTGCATTAAAAAAGAGCATCCAGATCATTAAAAAACATAAACACAAAGGAATTCAATTATCAGTAACCTTTATAAAATAAGTACAAGAACAAAAATAATCACTAGTTTCAGAAAAATGCCAAATAGATGGCAATGCCAGCTATCTTAATTATGGAATTAGGGCACAAGAAAAAAAAATATTACACAGTGAGCTTTTTTTGTTGTTGTTACTATGACATTGTCATTCCATGATGAGGTTGCATAAGTTGCTTAAAATCACAAATAACAAAACAAGGAGATTAATCACAATCAAATGATTTGTTTTAGTGAATAATTAGACCATTTTTGTAGGAAAGTATGCAATATTATTTCAAAAATTTATACTGTTTTCTTCAGTTCTTAGTTTGACAAACATATAAAGCTTGAAAGTTAGCCATAAGATAATATTTTTGAACTCAGTGGTGCTTTTGATGGCATCATATTTACTGGATTAAAAAAAAAAAAGAAGAAACATGAGCTTTCTGGGTATCATAGATGTAGTTTCAACAATAAATGAATGATGGCTGCCAAAATAATTTATTATTTGCTCTATCCAACACTGACAATAGACCCCTAACCACCCTTTCCTAAAGCCTTTACTAAAAAGGGCTTAAATTGTGAATCCTTCTTCTGTCCCTTTGAGACAGATCTGTATATCTTATAACTCCAAAATGTCTTTCTCAAGGACCTGAAAGCCATTCCTTTGAAACATAATCAACAGGAAGGATAGGGCTTCCTCTCCCAGTCTCTGTGAAAAGACAGACTCCTAACTTAGATAATTGCCAGCTAAAAGATACATTTGGTTTACAATGACCAACCTTTTGTAATCTTTCAATTCCCTGACTCTTCTCAGGCCCCCATCTCACCCCTGCTAACTTCTTCATTCTTTCTTTAAAATGCCCCATCACCTCTGTAGCAATCAAGTTGAGTTTGGTTGATGCTGGCTTCTCTTCCCTATTGCAATAGTATATTGTTGATTAAAATATGTCTTAAAAATGAATAAATGAATGACAACAGGCAAATCCTTCCAGAACAACAGGTTCCCATTAGTGTTAGTAGAAGCTGGGTTCCTCTGTTCTTCTATGCCTGAGATTAAGAGGTGCAGATTGACATTAAAGCTGTGTGTCATTTCAGCTTTCTTTAAAATATGAGTTAATCTCTTGAGTCACACAGAGAAAAAATAATCTAAAGCACAGTGTCAGTTTCTAGTGATAAGATTTAGTCATGCGAAATTGGCACACATTCCCAAGGATGAGAAGAAAATCTGGCAAAGAATGTGGGAGTAGTAGTAGAGAAAGAACATTCACAACAAAATCATGCAATTATATTATTACTAGTGGCCCAGTGCACAAAATTCGTGCATGGAAGGGGGGTGTGTCTCTCAGCCCAGACTTCCCCCTCTCCAATCTGGGACCCCTCGGGGGATGTCTGACTGCCAGTTTAGGTCCAATCCCACAGGCCAGTGGTCGGCAAACTGTGGCTTGAGAGCCACATGTGGCTCTTTGGCCCCTTGAGTGTGGCCACAAACTTTCAATTGCACTGTACGTGCGCGCCCGCGCGTGGTATTTTGTGGAAGAGCCACACTCAAGGGGCCGCAGTTTGCCGACCACTGCCATAGGCAGTTGGATATTCCTCTCGCAATCTGAGACTGCTGGCTCCTAACCACTCTGCCTGCCAGCCTGATAGCCCCCAACTGCCCACCCCTGTTGGCCTGATCGCCCCCAACTTCCCCCCATGCTGGCCTGCTCACTCCCAACTGCCCCCCTGCTGGCCTGCTCGCCCTCTA
>NW_005371132.1:509390-538474 GCF_000412655.1 Myotis brandtii
GTGGTGGGGCGCCGCCCCGGGTCACACACACACACGGGACGCCTGGGCGGGCTGGCCGATCACTGCTGCCTAGCCTGGCCGCCCGGGTTGGGTTGCTCACAGACACCCGAGCCCCAGGTTGCAGATAGCAGGCCCGGATGGTGGCAGGGCAGGTGGGATGGCGCTGTCCTGCCCCACCGCCCTGGGTCGCAAATAGCAGGCCCAGATGGCAGTGGGGCAGGCAGGATGGCACTGTCCTGCCCTGCCTGCAGTATGCAAATTAGCCGCCATCTTTGTTGGCAGTTAATTTGCATATCGTGCTGATTAGCCAATGGGAGGCATAGCGAAGGTACGGTCAATTACCATGTTTGTCTATTATTAGATAGGATAGCCCAATTTCCTCCAATTTCACAGAATTTTTTATAATGCAAAATGATGCTTTGCAATGTAGAAAGCTATATAATCCTATAATTTGAGAAATAATTTAGACCATTTAATAGTATTAATAGTATTAAATAATAATCTGGAAGTAGCAGGTGATGTTGAGAGCTGGGTTTTAAATGACAGAGTAGATTTTAGTTCTGTTTATCAGCTGTGAAACTTAGGGTAAGATCTTTAACTTTTGGAGGTTTTAGTGTCCTTTTCTATAAAATTAGGAGATTGAACTAGATAATTAAACAATTCCAAAGTTTTATAAAGCTATAAAATTTATAAACATAAGAAATATTAAACTGTTCTTTCTTGAATCAACTTCATAAGGATTTAGGAGTGGCATCAGATGTACAATATTGAACCTACTGAATTGCCTCTGAACGCTCATGTTGTCTATATTCCAAATTATTTCAGCTATGTACATCTGGCTTATAACTTATTGAGTTATCAACTTTGATCGACACTCTTAGGTTTATTAGATGTGCTCACATACTAAGACACAATAGAATTGGGTTCTATTTTTCTCAATTCTGAAGGACAATATATAGTGCAAAGATTATATTTCCTTCCTCAAAATAACGAGAATTGATTTCTTTGCACCCCATCAAACTTTCAAGTTCCAGGAGAGGAACTTAAAAAAATGATTTTTAAGTCTTTTGTTGTGTCTAGGCCCCCAAGGGTAAAAAAGGCATTATGCCATTAAATGATGGAAAACTCTATATACCTTGTTTTGATCTTTTGTCCAAGTTTTGATCTTTTGCCTACTTCAGGGATTTTAAACTTTAAAGCAAAATCTTCATCTCAATCTTTATCTTAGTAAAGTTTACAAAGACAACTTAGGGCTGATTTTTGAGAAATCTTGAGTAATTTATACATAAGGGGCCAAAGTTGTTTTTAAATTAAAATGCACATACTTTCTCTTTTAAATTACAGTTTTAAATTGTCTTCATTGTGCCAGTTAAAATTTCTTATTTTGTAGATCTCTGTTTGAATTAAATGATAGAGAAAAATGTCTAGAGATGAATATGTATGCATTTTGTTTTTAGAATTAAAAGTAAATTTAGTGTCCACTTGAATTGATTTGCTTAGTTCTGATGATTAGTAACTTTTCTTAGTACCAGCTCTTTAGAAGTACCCTCTTCTCAAAGATGAGCAATGCTTTTCAGTTTTGGTGAACTTTGAAATTGTTGCCTATATACCAGTTTCCTAGATGCCCTGAAAAATACCATAGCCCCTTACCTACCCCATATAAATTTTTTTTTCGATGAAAGTATACTGAAGGTGACCAGCTTCACTAAACACAAGAACACAATAGAATAAGTAACCCTGGATGCTTGGATTTATGCCTAGAGAGACTTTGTGATTCTAGGGAGGAGATCTGACTACCCTTACTTATAGAAGCATTTAATGCCGCAAATATGTCTCCCAATTTTTGGATCACTTCAACATTAACTACATTAACAACTAAAATATTAACTCCAACCACTGGCTCAAGAGATCATTTTTCCCATAAACCCAGCCATGATTTCAGCTTTCCAGCCTCCAAAACTGTGAGAAATAAATTTCTGTTGTTTATATGCCACCCACTCTATGGTATTCTGGTATAGCAGTCTGAACAGACTAAGACAGCACTGAAACCACCTTGAGTCTACTCCTTTCCATTCATTTTTTTCATTTGCACTCTTCCTCTTGGACTTGCCTGTGATCAGACACAAATGATTGCAGGCAAAGTCTTGCTCTCTCAGTTCTCACCCTAAAAAGGCCTGAGTCAAGTTGCTCACCTCTGCATCTCTGTGTCTTCAATTCAGAAAGGAATGTGTAGTTAGCTCCATTTTAGCCTTGGGTGTGAGCTCTCCTCTTCAAATCCGCTTTATTGTTAATAAGGCTGTACTTTTATCTGAACAAGGCTTTTGGACTCTATTTTTACTATTGATGGTATCCTACAAGCATCCCACAAATTTCTTAACAGTTTGAGATAGTGCATATAATTCTATGTCAATAATTATTCAGTTTATTCTAGTTCATCCAAAGATATTCTGTGATTGAACACTGATTCAGTATGATTTGGAGTTTGTGTCTTGATTATTGGATTAAGCTTAAAAGATAGAGGAAATTTCAACCTGGTTACTCTGCTCCCTTTTACACAGTCTGAGCCTGCTTCTAGGACCACCAGGGTAAACATAGTTCAGTCCTCTGGAAGTTAGTGTGGAACAAGAACAACTAAAGCATCGCTGTGTTTCAGGGGACATCAGTAAAGCTGGCCTGGTACAGTAGTAGGTAGTGGTAAAGAGATTATGGTCAAGGTTTATCTTGTCTAGTAAACAATCTGTTCATTACCTTTAACAACCAGGAAGCTTCCAGTTATTATAATGGTTGGAGCAAAGAAATTGAAAGCAGCAGGCCATGTTACAGTAGGTCAGAAGATGGAGAGGGTGGTGACAATCAGCAGATGAGAGGGCCTTCTCTCTTCAGTGCCTCTTACTCTACTCATAGCATTAGAGACACACAAATAAGGGATCACAGACATATATACAGAAAAATACTCACAGAGACACACACACAGACTTTCACAGATAAACATAGTCACTGACAGACAGGGACACACATATGAGGTTGCTTTTTCTCTTCGGTATTATTGCTTATATTGTATCTACTCCATTACTGTCACCAGAAACAGACCAGGACTGAGGTGGGTCTGCCCTGGCACTGTTTAGAATGTGTAGATTCTTGACTTAGTGCTGGAAAGATTTCATGAGAGGAGACCAGGTGATTTTGAGAGTATGTTTTGTTTTGTTTTGAAATCTTTATTGCTGAAAGTATTACACAGGTTCTCCTACCCACCCCCCACTCCCCCATAAATATCTTCCAGACCACTGAGAGTATGTTTATTTAAGTGAAACAAATAAAGTGCTTAAGATAGAAGAGGCAAGGTCATAATAATAGGAATGAGCCCAGTTGAGGCTGCCTTGACTCTTTAGAAAGCCCTAGGGGCAGAAGAAGTGAATCAGCTGGGCTGTGCAGACTCAGGAAACAATCTGTAGAGGCAAAAGGAAGACCCTTGGAGACAGGTTTAGGGGGTTAGCCCGGGAAGAGCTGCCACTGCTTGTTGCTTCTCTGGTTGCAAGTCTCATGGGAGACTAGAGTTTAGGAGAAAGCAAAGATACATGCCTAAGGAAAGAGATGGGGAAGGCTTGGACGTACTCCAGGGAGAGCATGCACTGGTCCTTTGTCTTAAGGGTTTTTATCTGTTTTCTAAAGGTGGGAATTTTAGGGGAGATCTCTGGGGAGGAACTCAATAGAATATATATTAGCTTTCTAGGTGTGTCCTTTAACATGCTGATTCATTAAAATGAGTTTATAGGGTCAGGGTCATTCTTTGGTCAGTTTTACCTTAAAAAAAAATGTCACTGAACCTAAGTAGGTCTGCCCCAGCATGGTCTGGAATGTGTAAACCATTTGCTCCTAAGTGTCCTTGGTTAGGGAAGATAAGAACTTTTGATTTATTATTTGGCTGTAAATTGCTTGACGTTGTTTAGCTTTCTGTCTTAGTTTCCCCATTCCACTTGCCAAGGAATTTTCCTAGCTTCTTACTATCCTGCCTCATTACCAAATGAACCATCTAGGTAAAGCCAGGTTGTCTTTTGAATCTCAGCAATCCTTTCAACAATGTGGGTTCTTTAGTGCCTTGGGCATTAATCTTTTTTCTCAATATTCTAAAATTCCCACTTAATTAAAAAAATTTTTTCCAAAGGTATAATTTTTTTTCACCATTATATTGCATTGTGCATGAGAGAAGACACTTTGTTTTATATGTGGGATTATATTAGCCATGGACCCCAAAAGGCTGAGAATAAAAGATGTTATAAAGTGATTGTGGGGGCATGGAGGATGAACCGGGAATACCCCAAGCATGTAATAGATATTCAACTTTAAATAAATGAATACCTTCTCATACTGGGTTCTGTGCAAAGGTCCAAGAATATCATAAATAACATGTAAGAGACATTGTCTTCATGCTCTTGGAACTTAGAGTTTAGTAGAAAATCATAAAACATTTATAAAAAAATAAAGGAAGTGGAGCTCGTTTAGTCCCAGGCACTTTGGGAACAGTGGGCTTTGGTGCATATATGGCCAAGTCCAAGAACCACAGCATTTTACAACCACAAAAATGGCATTGAGCTATGAATATCTTAAGGGGGTAGACTCCAAGTTTCTGAGGAATATGCACTTTTCAGAGAAGCACAACAAGAAAGGGCTGAAGAAGCTGCAGACCAACAATACCAAGGCCATGAGTGCACGTGTAGAGGCTATTAAGGCCCCCCAAAAGCCCAAGGAAGTCAAGCCCAAGATCTCAAAGGGCAGCAGCCACAAGCACGGTCGACTTCCCTACATAGCTCACCCCAAATTTGGGAAATGTGCTTGTGCCTACAAAGCCAAGGGTCTCATACTCTGCCGTCCAAAGTCCAAGGCCAAGGCTGCAGCCACAGCTCAGGTTCAGGGTCCTGCCCAGGCTTAGGCTCCCATGGGTCCCCAGGCCTTCATGAAGGCTCCAGAAGAGAGGCCTCTTTTTGCTTATGTGAGGATGTAAGGACTGGTGTGACCCTGGGCTTCTGTCTACAAGGGGTTAGTGTCCTCCTGAGCTATTTGTACAAATAAACCCAAGGCAGAAAAAAATAAAATAAATAAATAAATAAATAAAATAAAGGAAGTGGAAAACTAGTGCTGTGAAGTTTCAGTAATTAATTATAACTTTCTCTAATAACTATTTTTTTCTTTTTCCTACTAATCTTATTACACAAAAAGTAATACAGCATTAGCATCTGCCTAAATATAATCCTTTTAAAATGCAGTGTAACTGGGTAATGTGTGACATCACATGGGGCAAAATGTCATTTATATTTAACCAAACTTTTCACAAACAAATAAGATAATGTGGCTACACTATAAAGTAATCAGTGTAGTCTATTGCTTGCTTTCTAAATCAAGTGATATTTACCTGTAGCTCAAATTAGCATATTAGCACACAAAACAGTTCTCCAAATGAAAGATTTGTTACCTCGTTTAATCTGCTAAGTGGTTGTAAAACAAATGTTACCTTTAATGTTATAAATAAGTGAAAATATAATCAGTTGTATTAACCTACCTTATGTTTATGCAAACTGGAGATAATTGACATCTATTTAAGGGATCATAAGGATTACAAAAGATTATACTGACACTGTTTTAAACTATAATTATCACCTTCCATTAATAATAACACGAGTTTACACAAATCTGTTTCTCTGCTAATTACCTATAATTGAGATAATAACCCATGGCATAAGTGGATTGTTGTTATTGTTGTTAAATCCCATACAGCTCCTCAATATATACCTTTTAATTTTATAGTGTAAATTCATGGCTGGTTTATGTGCTAACTACAGCAAGAACAGATTTTTCATTAAGCACCAGCCCCTGCTTCTGGGTCTCGGCAAACAAGAAGCAGAGCTGGGGATCCCAGCTCTTGGGAAGGCCCATCTGTTCAAAGGAGTGAGAAAGCCAGTGGGTCTTAGGAAAAGGCATGTGGATGCATTCACACCGTAGTGATTAAACTGACCTAACAGAAGATGAGCTCATCAGTATTAACTCCCTTTGAAGGCCATGGTTGGATTATAAGCATTTATTTTTACTTTGATACTAAAGTCACCAATGTTAGCAGTGTGGTCCATCTGAAGAGTCAGTTTTTGAGTCATGTCATCAGCAATTGTGGTCTTATTTTTTAAAAGCCTGCTTTCCTCAGAAGAATCTAACCATGCACTTGGTATATAATAAATAAATAAAGATTTACAATGTCAAGGTGATAAGAATTAACAATTTAGCAAATTCTCACTTCTCGAAAAACAATTATTCAAACAATGAATTCATATGGTCTCTTAGTAACAAAGGGAAAATCTCGGATGATCTCATAATGGATTATACTAAACATTAAAGTCACGAATAATGATAAAATTGGTTGAGAGAAGAAAATTGGCTGAATAAAGGTCAATGTGTGGTATTTTTAATAATTTGAGGCAGCCTGCCAGATTTTTGTAACTAGAGAATACAGTGTCAATAGGATATTAGTCTAGAGGGACTATTGTCAGGGGATGTAAGTGTAGCTCTGAGGATAAATGATGGCAGAGAGGTTCCTGTCATCTCTGTGGAGTGCTGTCATTTTAGTGAGGACAATCATGTGCTAGGTATGGTATTACTAATCCTCAGAACACTCCTTATATTGAGAGCATTGTATATTAAGAAACAGGCCCATAGACATTAAACTACATACAAGGTCTCATATCTAGGATATGCTCCCATCTAATCGCTCAAAACCTATGAGTGTTTCCCGTTAGAGTACCTATTATCTTTTGATCAGTTCTAAGGCTCAACCAACTTCTGCACTTACTTATGTGTATGTCCTGCGCATGTTTAAATTTTTTTTTTTTACTGCAGGGTAAATATTCAATCATATATTTCTAATAGTATCTTTATCTTTTTTTGAGGGTACTCTTTTATTTGTACATAATCTTAGAGGGAGATACAATTCCTCCCATTCCTTGTCCTTGCAAGGCTGAAGAAAGAGGTCATATTAGGTACATACTTGGGCTTAGATGCTACATGCTTTCTTGTAGGACTTAGAATCTTGGAAGAGTGATGCTAGCAATAGTTGGGGGCTCATTGTTCACAGTGGGGTTCAGATAAGACTGCTCCCACTGGTTTGTCTTTGCTGCCCTAGCCTCTGAGGATCCTTTGATTCCTCACTGTTACCCAAGACTAATTTCTGAGCCTCCTTGGATTTAGTTCTCTTTGTGTGCAGGCTAGTCAGAGTCAGTCTCTTATTATGATATGGGAACTTTCTCACCTCCCTGTCCAAAGCAAACGGCAACAGAAAAATTAAAAGAAATATTAAAAATAAAGGGATGATTTCATTAAGCAAAAATCACATGAAAATTGCTTCATATAAAATTACTCATTAGCCGGAACCGGTTTGGCTCAGTGGATGGAGCATCAGCCTGTGGACTGAAAGGTCCCAGATTCTATTCCGGTCAAGGGCATGTACCTTGGTTGCGGACACATCCCCAGTAGGGGATGTGCAGGAGGCAGCTGATTGATGTTTCTCCCTCATCGATGTTTCTGACTCTCTATCCCTCTCCCTTCCTCTCTGTAAAAAATCAATAAAATATCTTTAAAAAAATTACTCATTAGATGATAAGTGGCAACAAGAATACAAGTAAATTCAGAGACTATAAGTATTAACCTTACTAGTCCAGAGCCAAAACCACTCAAAGGGAACTTTCAGAATGAACAGAATAAGCACATCAATATCATTCATGTTTTAAGTTTTTGACTCTCCAAAGATATTTCTAAAACTCAATTTGATATATGATATTTAATATTTGATCTTTCTACTTTAGTATCTTTCTCTTAGGTCCTTTCTACTCACTTGGGTAGCCTTATTGCTCTCTTGGTAGTACTTTCTTTTAACAAATAACTTATTTTTATAAATAAAAATCTAGACCTTTTAAATGAAGTCCATATGCATGAATATACCTCTAATGTGCATGCACCACTAAAAACAATGGAGTCAGGGTGATGATTTTGGTTTGGGATGAATGAATTTCAACGTGGGATCCAAGGTGCTGTTGAGGACAAACCTGGAGAAACAGCTAATTTCACGATGATTTTTACATATTACTTTTGATTTCTGATATTTATGGTTTAGAAAGTGACTCTAGTACATGGCTTCATGTGGGAACAGCATCACAACTGGCAGAGGAAAGAGTTGTTGAGAACCTTCTAGAATCTGGGGGGCAAATTAAAATGCCTTCTGACAGAATAAAACCTCAAAAAGGAGCTAAAACCTTCACCTCTGGGCATGAGTAGGTAGTTGAAATTAATTCTTTTATTCCTGCTTTTAAAAATTACCTATTTTTTTGGTGAAGTCATCCTAAAATTGTGATACAAATTTCTGTAGTTTCATAGGCAGAATATACTTACCCAAGAGTGTATTTTTTACATTGAGTTTCAGAAAGCTGTGTCAGGAAACTGATTTCATGATATCTCTAGTAGATCTCCTTCAATCTACCTGTTATCTTGATATATCTAAAAAGAATGATAGTAGGTAAGAAGGGATAAGTGTGCAAACCCTTGGAGTCAAATTGGCTGGGTTAAAATTACTTTTATTATTTACTAGCCACGTGATCTCTGCCATGTTAGTTAATTTCTCTGTCTAAGTTGTCTTACCTTTACAGGTAACTTATAATTTCATCTAACTTATAAGATCATTCATTCACTAAGTATTTATGAGGACATATTATAAGTTATTGTATACTGGGTAATAGGAATACAGAAGTGAAAAAAAAGAGGCAAAAATTCTTAGCCTCATAGAGCTCACATTCTACTAGATAATAGCTAACAACTATTCAATAGTTACAGAGTCCCAGGCACTGTTCTAAATAAGAAATATATATGCATATATTTTCAGTTAATCTTGTAAATGACTTCATGAAACAGATGCAATAGATATTTCTATTACTTTAGACACAGAATCATTAAGTAACTTGTTCAAGACCACACAGGATTAAAAGAACAAAAGTAAAGGGCTCAGAGAAGTACCTTCATAAAGGGAGCCCTAGATAGATGATAGATAGCTGGTAGATGGATAGATAAATACATTTGATAGACAAATAGGTAGATATTTTCTTACTTACTGTTTATATATACATACATATATATGTTTTCCTCAAAATATAATTTTGTTTAAATAATACAGAAATATATGAAGTAAAAATAAGATTCCTGGTAATATCTGACCATACATACTGTTAAGAGTTGGCTTATAATGTATTTGATAAACTTCTCTTCCAAAGACATTTGTGAAATTAATTTTCAGAATCTAACATAATAGAATAAGACAAAAATTTTGGTTATAATCATTATTCAGCTCAGAAACATCAAATGATTTTTAATATCAAAGAAAATCAATAATAGATAAAAAGCAGATTTCAGAAGTGTCGAGTAACACTTCCTCCACGTTCTGCATGGAGTAGGGTTCGGTATCTGAAAGTGGAGCCGCACAACAAATGAGAGACACAGAATCATTAAGTAACTTGTTCAAGACCACACAGGATTAAAAGAACAAAAGTAAAGGGCTCAGAGAAGTACCTTCATAAAGGGAGCCCTAGATAGATGATAGATAGCTGGTAGATGGATAGATAAATACATTTGATAGACAAATAGGTAGATATTTTCTTACTTACTGTTTATATATACATACATATATATGTTTTCCTCAAAATATAATTTTGTTTAAATAATACAGAAATATATGAAGTAAAAATAAGAGTCCTGGTAATATCTGCCCATACATACTGTTAAGAGTTGGCTTATAATTTATTTGATAAATTTCTCTTCCAAAGACATTTTTAAAATTAATTTTCAGAATCTAACATAATAGAATAAGACAAAAATTTTGGTTACAATCATTATTCATTTCAGAAACACCAAGTGATTTTTAATATCAAAGAAAATCAATAATAGATAAAAAGCAGATTTCAGAAGTGTCGAGTAACACTTCCTCCACGTTCTGCATGGAGTAGGGTTCGGTATCTGAAAGTGGAGCCGCACAACAAATGAGAGAAAAAGACACGAGATAATTTTCTGTAGTATAGAAAAGAAAGTTCTATTTTTGCCTAATTAGATTAACTGCCAAACAATTGTGGACTTTAAATATAAGTATTTATTTAGTGTAACAACATACTTCAGGGCATACGCTCATTTTTATGTATAAGGAGTCACAATCATAACTCTCCTGGAACCAAGAGAAGAATTATTCTCTGCATCTTTTTACACATTTAAGCCAAAATTGCTAGAGAACCAAGCTCCAATTTTTATTTCCTTTCCTTCATTTTGATTCAGCCCAACTGAAAGGCTCTAAATCTCATTTTAGAGAAACTAGTGTTTTGCTTTTATAATTACCAATAGTCTTGGTAAAGTGACTAACTAATAAAATTTTCTTCAGTCTTTTAAACACTAATGGTATATCTTTATGTTTTAAGTAAGTAAAAGCTTATTGAAGAACCATAAACAAAACTAAAATGTGGTCTTTCAAGGTGAGAGAAAACTTAATAGGTGCCAGATGGACCTATATGGAACTGTGTGGAAATGTGAACCCTTATATTCCAGATGTTACCTGGTCAGAGAGAAGGTATAATCTGGGCAAAATAGGGTATGTTTAATAAGGGATACACAAAGCAATTGGGACAGAGAGAAAATTTAAGTACTTCTATTAGTATCATTTTAGTCTAAAATTTGGGAAGACGTGAGGCTTTTACAAACATTTATTATGTTAATAGAATGAAGAAATGGCTAAAAAAGATTCTTATGAGTAGATTTGCATTGAAGAGAAGCATAAGTAACGTTAAAATGGAGGAAAAGATGCCTCTCCTATTCGATAGTCTTTTCATCAGCCACATTGAGAGCAGAACAATGATTACCTAATCACATATGTCAGGAAGCTCTTTAAAAAGTAAAATTATGAGGAAGATTATTTGAAGCGTGGATTTATATCCACATGATCAGTAATGAACCTCACCCCAGATGCATCTTGTGTCTTGAGATATTAGCAATATATGTGATGTATAATCTGGATATATAACATTCACTTACACAGGCATGAGGAGTGCTTCTTCACATTTTTTTCTCCTGAACCATAAAAATAGTCTGGAGAACACTGATCCTGTAACCATTCTCTCTTTATTGACAGGTGAACTTATTAGAGGAAGGTGCCATGTACACCAGAGATGCAAACACATTTTCTTTTAGCCAAATCTGGTTTTGCAGATATGTTTTATGTCTCTTACAAGTGTTGTTTTCTCCACTTATTTGCTTACTTTTTTTTCTTCTCTTAAGGAAAACAGAGTTTATTTGCAAAAGGAATAAATATTATTTGGGGTGCCAGATTTCTTTATTCCTTAATCACATTAATTTATTAAATCATGATAGATATTCGATTGTGTTCTATTTTTATTTTATTTTTCAATTATAGTTTGAAAAATAATTCAACATTATTTTGTATTAGTGTCAGGTGTACATCATAGCAGTTAGACAAACATATACTTTACAGTGTTCCTGGGGAGCTGTATTTCTATATCTGTAACATGGAACTCTACCAGAAAGTCATTATAGGACCCCCCAAGGGAAACCCTGCATATTCCAGCTCCTTCAGGAGATGATTGAGCTGCTGCCATCTGTGTTGTGGAAATGACTGGAATTGCTTTCTCTTAACCAGCTAAACTTTTCTGGTACTTTTATTTTATTTTATTTTATTTTATTTTATGATTGAGCTGCTGCCATCTGTGTTGTTGTGGAGATGACTGGAATTGCTTTCTCTTAACCGGCTAAACTTCTCTGGTACTTTTGATTAGGATTATATCTCTGCCAGCTGGGTTTCATCTGGCTTCATCTGACCTTGCTCAATTTGAAATCATCATTTCAACTGGGAGGTGAGGCGATCCTAGGGGGACTGAAAGTTGGGGAATGCTTTGTTCATTTAGGGCAGTGGTTCTCAACCTTGGCTGCACATTAGAATCACCTGGGAATCTTTTTAAAATCCTGATTTCTGGGCCTCATCCTCCGGGAATTCTGTTTCTTTGTTATGGGGTGGGGCCACAACATTAGTAACAAAGAAACAGAATTTCCAGAGGATGAGGCCCAGAAATCAGGATTTTAAAAAGATTCCCAGGTGATTCTAATGTGCAGCCAAGGTTGAGAACCACTGATTTAGGGAAATGATTTAAGAGCATGTTGGTTATAATTTCTCTGCTCCTCACAGGGATCAGTGAGAATGAGTTCCTACCTGCTGTCATATGTTTGAAGAGCCATAGATGACAGAAAGGAAAGCTCTGGGGAAATTATTACTGTTTTATTCGGAAAAGTTTTTCTTTCTATTTTTTTTCTAATAAATAGTTTAATTTGAAACAGTTTTACATAGCAAACCTAGAAAATCATCATTAACATTTATTGCACAGGTTGATATATGCTAGTAATTGCTAAAATAGACACTGGCTTAGGAGGTAAATTTTGTTCCCTTCTAAGAAGAAACACAGCCACTCAACAAGGCTGCTAGAATTGAAGCCCCATAATTGTGCAATTGGCTGCACCTACATTCCTACCTGCAATAGGGGTGGGATGGAGCAACCTATATTGGGTGGTGATTGGGAAGAGAAGTTGAGGCTCATGGGTAAAAGTTCCAGAGTTTCAGGGTTAGCCATGGATGCAGTGACTAGAAAGGCTTAAGAGGGATAGGATGACATTGAAGAATATAGAGTTCCCATTTTAAGTTCAGGACTTCTGAGGCTTCTGGTTCACATTCTCAGGTATGCTTGCCCTTCTCTTTTCCCCTCTACGGGAATAGTTGTCTACTGTAGCTCTTATACTATGCATAGCAATTGTTTTCCTCACTGTACATTTCCTCAGAGTAGAAAACTATGTTTAGCATGAAGCAATATGTTTTCACATACTAGGACTAAATAAATTTTGAATAAGTGAATTTATATGAGCAACTTTTTTGCTCTCTATATTTTTTCTACCTCCAGAGTCAAAAAATAAAGTCTTGGGTTTTCTCTTAGTTAAACCATTTAATTATAAGCTAACCTTAACAACAAATACAGACCTATTTTAAAAATTTAATTAATAAAATATATTTTATACTAGAGGCCCAGTGAACGAAATTCATTATGGGTGCAGTCCCTAGGCCTGGCCGGCAATCAAAGCACAAGTGTCTGGCAAGGAAAGGCAGGTCCCGGCCCAGTGAATGAAATTCGTTATGGGTGCAGTCCCTAGGCCTGGCCGGCAATCAAAGCACAAGTGTCTGGCAAGGAAAGGCAGGTCCTAGCTGACCTCTGGGCCCTGGGCAGCACCTGGGCCCCTGGGCTCCCGCATGCCCCCCTCTGCCCGAGTCACGGCGCCAGAGTCCCCACACGGAGATGTGGTGAGTATGGCTGGACACCGTGGGCTAGGGTGCAGCGTGGGCCTCTGAGTTGGCCAGTGACGCCACACGGAAGCCGGGTGGGCAGTGTGCTCTCTCCTGCTGGCCTAGCAGACCAGCTCTTGCTCGAACTCACAGGAAGTCTGACTAGCCCCCGCCATTCCAGTGGCTGCGGCCAGCTCACCTGGAAAATGCTGCCTGGGTGTGGAGCAGGCACCTCGTGGGTGCCCGGCACCTGAGCGCAGGGGACTTCCCTGAAGTGTGAGCCCTGGCATCCCAGGGGAGAGTAGCAGGGGGAGTGAGTGTGGCAGACACCCCGCATTCTCACCACGCCGCTGTCCCTGTCACCCCCGCTCCCAGGTAGCCTGCAAGAGGTTGCAGCACATCGCCAACACCCGCCATGTTCTGAGCCACCCCCTGGTAGTCAGGGCACATCATAAGGAGTGGTCAAACTACCGCCCAAGAAGACAATTGGCATATTAAGCTTTTATTTTATAGGATTATTTATTTATTTAATTAACAGAGTTGCCAAAGATTTTCTAGTAACTTTTAGATAGCATGATAAATTTACTGAGTAGGTATAAACCCTGAGTCTTGGCATTCAATAAATGTTAGTAATTACTGTATATATATAATATATATGTAATGCATGCTAGTAATTTCATAATATATGTAGATTTCATGTGGCAAAAGGAAACCTGTGATTCAAGAGGCTGAAAATTAAAAGAAAAGAAAATCATGATTACTACCAGTTGAGGAGATTGTACCCCTATCATGAAATTAGGCTGGTTTTAGGGAATGTGCCAGATGCTCATTTGGTAAGAGGAAGGATTACACTGAAGAGTTTATATTTCCAGTTTAAGAAGCTATTCTTCTATGGTTTGTGTTAGTTTATTCATCACTGATAGAAAAAAAAGTATCTATGTACCTGCATTTTATAGATAAATGAAGCTAACTTTCAAAAAATAGAAATTTTATTTTTTATTATTGTTTTTATTTATTTATTTTTTTAATCTTTATTGTTGAGAGTATTACAGATGTCCCATTTTGTGTTCCTGGGTTGCTCCCCCTCCACCCGGTTCCCACCTCACCCCAGGCTTTTACCACCCTATTGTCTGTGTTTATAGGTAATGCATATATGCATATAAGATCTTTGGTTAATCTCTTTCTGACCCCCATCCCCTGTTTCTTCTGAGATCTGTCAGTCTGATCCATGTTTCCATGCTTCTTGTTCTATTTTATTCATCAGTTTATTTTGTTCATTAGATTCCTTGTTCCTTTATATTGATTTTTAGACTCAATTGTTGATAGATATGTATTTATTGTTCATTTTTTTTTTCTTCTTCCTCTTCTTCTTCTTCTTCTTCTTCTTCTTCTTCTTCTTCTTCTTCTTCTTCTTCTTCTTCTTCTTTTTCTCCACTTCCTCCTCCTCCTCCTTCTTCCCTTCTTCTCCTTCTTCTCCTAAGAGGAGTACTCTTCAACATTTCATGAAATACTGGTTTGGTGGTAATGAACTCCTTCAGCTTTTTCTTGTCTGTGAAGCTCTTTATGACCTTCAATTCTAAATGATAGCTTTGCTGGGTAGAGTAATCTTGGTTATAGGTCTTTGCTATTGATCACTTTGAGTATTTCTTGCCATTCCCTTCTGGCCTGCAAAGTTTCTGTTGAAAAATCAGTTGACAGTCATATGGGTACTCCCTTGGAGATAACTAATTGCTTTTCTCTTGCTGCTTTTAAGATTCTCTCTTTGTCTTTAACCCTTAGCATTTTAATTATGATGTGTCTTGGTGTGGCCTCCTTGCATTCCTCTCATTTTGGACTCTGTGCTTCCTAGATTGTAAGTCTATTTCTTCCACCAGGTAGGGGAAGTTTTCTGTCATTATTTATTCAAAAAGGTTTTCAATCTCTTGCTGTCTCTCTTCTTCTTCTGGCACCCCCACGGTGTGAATGTTGGTATGCTTGATATTTTTGGATTCTTTTTTCCTTTTGCACTTCTGATTGGGTTTTCTTGCTTTCTCATATTCCAAATCATTGCTGTTATTCTTGGACTCCTCTTCTCTACTGTTGAATCCCTGTAAATTATTCTTTATTGCAGTTAGTATATACTTCTGACTGCTCCTTTTTCATGCCTTTGAAATTCTTACTAAGACCCTTGAAATTCTCACTAAATCTCTTGAAGCTCTCATTAAGTCTCTTGAGCAATCTTATAAGCATTGTTTTGAACTCTTATCTAGTAGTTTGTTTGCTTCCATTTAATTTAGTTTTTTTGTTTGTTTGTTTGTTTTCCTGGAGATTTCTTCTGTTCTTTCATTTGTGACATGTTTCTTTGCCTCTGCATTTTGATTGCTTCCCTGTGTTTGTTTCCATGTATTAGGTAGGGCTGTATGTCTCCTGGACTTGGTAGAGTGGCCTTGTGTAATAGGTGTCCTGTAAGGCCCAGTGGCTCAGTCTCCCAAGTTACCTGAGCTGGGCACTCTAGGTGTACCCCTGTGTGGGCTGTATGCACAGTTTTATTGTAGTTGAGCCTTGATTGCTGTTGGGGTCACTGGGAGGATTTGACCTCTAAGCCAATTGGTTATGAGGACCAGTTGTGTCTACAATGGAAGCGCTGCTGTGCAAGAGACACCCCTATGGAGCAGAACTTGCTTCAGTAGTGCTTTGGTGCTCACTAAATATGCCCTTTAAGTCTGTTGCTCGTGGCTGTATAGAGTTATAACCTGGTATGGTCTAATTGTTGCACTGGTTCTAGGGCACAAGGTGCAAAGTCAGCCACTGCCTGGGGCCACCCAGCAGGAGCTACAGGAAGATCTACAGATGGCTGCTACTTGTGTTAAGCTTGGAAGTACCCAGATGAGGCCAAGCTGTGAAGCAAGCTCTGATAGATCTTTTGTCTCTTATTCATAGGTATAAGGCATGCTGATGCCAGCTGCTGCTTGTTTAAGAGATTTTAGGAAAGTCTGAAGCCTGAGCCTAGACTGGCCATACATATAGAATAGTAGCTGCAAACAGTTTGGCAGAGCTACAAATTGGATGGGGTGGGGTTTCAAGAAATCACAAGGGTGGAGCCAACAGTGTGAGCCAGACTGATGCAAACTCAGATATGGCTGACTGGCTCTGCAGTGGGGGAGGTCTCAGCATAGGAACAATGACCCCTATGAGTACTTGTGCCTGGGAGAAAGCCACTCCTGAATTTTTGTTCTGATGCCAGACAATCCAGGTCCTCCTCATATGTCCCTGGATCTCCCCAAGCTGCTTCCCCAGCACTGGAGCTCAGAGGTAGGTAGTCGGTGTAAGTTTGTGTGCCAGCCCTTTCAGAGGAACTGCCTGGTTCTCCAGCAGCCTCCATGTCACTCAGACACAATTCCTGCTGGTTTTTACAGCCCCAAGATAATGCTACTTATCTTCCCAGCTCTGGGACCCTGAGCTGGGGATCTGGTTTCAGGCTGGGATCCCTTGTTCCTCCTGGGAGGCCTCCACAGTTATGATATCCCTCCTGATTAAAAACAAACAAAAATGCCACATGTGGGTGTGGCATCAACCCATTCTGTGCCTCCACTTTTACTACCAGTCTAAATATACTTTCTTCTTTACCTATCTAGTTGTAGGACTTCCATTCAGCCAGATTTCAGGCTGTTCTGAATAATGGTTGTTCTGTATTTTAGTTGTAATTTTGATGTAGTTGTGGGAGGCAGCAAGTACTGGCGTTTACCTACACCACCATCTTGGTTCTCCCCCAAAATAGTAATTTTAAGACACTTCTAAAATGAGTTACTTGCATTCATGTTATCTACAGCAGGGTCCACTGGATGTATGGAATCTCTTTCCTCCTTGCCTGGCAAAAGCATCATGAACTTCATGTGACATCATTTTACACTGATAGGCAGCAAAGGTCTTGGGAAGCACATTACAGTGACACTTAACCCTGAGCTTTGGAGCCTTAGACTATAGTTCCTCCATCCAATTGCTTACTCTTTCTTTTGCTTTTTGTTTAGGATCAACTCTCTTGCCTTGGGCTGACACTCTTGTACTGCAGAAAAGGTATAGTTTTTGCTTTTTATTGCCTGACTAGAGGCCCAGTGCACAAAATTCGTGCATGGGGGAGGTGTCCCTCAGCCCAGCCTGCACCCTCTCCAATCTGGGACCCCTCAAGGGATGTCCAACTGCCTGTTTAGGCTTGATACTGATGGGATCCAGCCTAAACGGGTAGTTGGACATCTCTCTCACAATCCAAGACTTCTGGCTCCCAACCGCTTGCCTGCCACTGATTAGAGGCCCAGTGCACAAAATTCGTGCATGGGGGAGGTGTCCCTCAGCCCAGCCTGCACCCTCTCCAATCTGGGACCCCTCAAGGGATGTCCAACTGCCTGTTTAGGCTTGATACCGATGGGATCCAGCCTAAACGGGTAGTTGGACATCTCTCTCACAATCCAAGACTTCTGGCTCCCAACCGCTTGCCTGCCTGACTGCCCCTAACTACTTCTGCCTGCCAGCCTGATCACCCCCTAACCACTCCCCTGCCAACCCAGTCACCCCTAACTGCCCTCCCTTGCCAGCCTGGTCACACCTAACTGTCCTCCCCTGCAGGCCTGGTCACCCCCAACTTCCCTCCCCCGCTGGCCCAGTCACTCCTAACTGCCCTCCCTTGCCAGCATGGTTGCCCCCAACTGCCATCCCCTGCAGGCCTGGTCACCCCTAACTGTCCTCCCCTGTAGGCCTGGTTCCCCCCAAATGCCCTCCCCTGGAGGTCTGCCCTCTCCTGCTGGCCTGATCACCCACAACTACCCTCCCCTGCCGGCCATCTTATGGCGACCATCTTTGACCACATGGGAGCGGCCATCTTGTGTGTTGGAGTGATGGTCAATTTGTATATTGCCTCTTTATTATATAGGATAATCCACAGGTAGAGATATTTTACAGAGTAAGTGCCAGGAAACTTTTTAGTTGGCATTTTATTGAGTTCTACTTTTCCCCTCCTCTCATTATACAGTGGTAGAGGTAAATTTTACCGTTATGAAAATTGAAATAATCGTTAACATCCATTAAATATCAATATTTGAAGCTTATAAAAACTATAAAGTCCCTGATTAGTAAGTTTATTATCTAAATTTCAAATCTGATTAATTTGACCAGATACACATGGTTGTAGTTTTCTACTTGGGGAAGGTTTATTGTACTGTGAATTGTGTAGCTACATTTCCACCTGGGTGCCATAATTTCTTGCATCAAGCATACTACAGGAAGAGAAGCTCGAACCACACCATAGATTTGCTCTCTAGATCAGTGGTTCTCAACCTTGGCTGCACATTAGAATCACCTGGGAATCTTTTTAAAATCCTGATTTCTGGGCCTCATCCTCTGGAAATTCTGTTTCTTTGTTATGAGGTGGGGCCACAACATTAGTAACAAAGAAAGAAACAGAATTTCCAGAGGATGAGGCCCAGAAATCAGGATTTTAAAAAGATTCCCAGGTGATTCTAATGTGCAGCCAAGGTTGAGAACCACTGTATTAATGGAACATGAATGGAAGTGACATATGTCCCAAAGAGCCTGCTTTCTTTCCACCATTGGCTGAGCACAAAGGAGACCCTAGTAGAGAGTAGTAACAGCACATGGTGGAAGCCTGGTACTTGAATTACCACATGGAAGGCTTTCTGCAGACCAGGAACACACTTCTATTGGGATAAGCCAGAAAATTGGGGGGTTTATTTGTTGCAATACAATGACTAACATACACTAGTATTCACGAAATACATGTAATATATCCTGATTAACTTAGAAAGCACTTGGTGTTTCCTTTTAAACTAGCATCATGAGTTTATTTCTCTTTCTTTTGTTGTTTTGTTTTTATTAAAATAGTTAATAGGTGTTTAAACAGATAGGATCTTGAATGAATATTGGTTTGATTTCATTTTCAAGTATTCCAAAAATCTAAAAATATTTTCATGTATTATTACTATTTGAGAAGTGATGCCCTGTGGCAAGGGCTCCAGGAACATTAGAGTGGAAAAGATTGTCAAAACTATCCCCCAAATAAGGTTTAAAAGTGATTGCTCCAAATGGCAAGTCCTTGCTAATATTAGTAAGTGATAAGTCATTGATAAAGTCAACACCTCAAACTCTATCTTATGATTGCCCCAAATTATTAACTCTTTAGTCACATGATTCCCAGTCTGTAAATGATATGAATAATCCTATGTAATAAAAAGGTAATATGCAAATTGTCCCCTCGACTGGGAGTTCAACCTGAGTATGACCAGTGGGCGGGGCCAGCCTGCCAACCACCTGGGGCCCCTCCCCCAGCTGGCCCCCACATTCCGATTGGGGGCAGGGCCAGCCAACCAACCTCCCGTGTCCCCTCCTGCCAGCCAGCCCGGCAAGATCAGCCCTGATCAGGGCGAGCTGGCTGAACCCCACCTGTGCACAAATTCATGCACTGGGCCTTTAATCCTATTATATGACCACATAGGAGTTTAATGTAAATTATCCAATTTCTTCAACATTGCCTGAGAAAAAATTATACTAAAAATGTCTTTGTTTTCTTGGAAATCTGAATATAATCTAGGAAAGACTAATATATGGTAATCATGGCTACTAATATACTTTAGGGATAAAGGCAAAGAAGGAGAGGTTTTATATATATAAAGGAAACAAAATATATTTAACATCCATCACAGTAATAAGTCAAGGTAGTTTGAAGGAGAATGTCTTTGTATACATCTTAATCAATAGATGCTCTTAAACAATACTTTAAAATAAACTATATTTGCATTAAAATAACATTAGATGTATGAGTGCATGTAAAAGTTTGTCACATAGTAATTTATTTCAGGAAACAGCATATTGTTAAAAATGTTAATCATTTCAAACCAAAATTTTATAGATTTTTTTTGCCCTCTAATTGAATTTTACTTTTATAATGTCTTACATGAAGGTAAGGAGAAATAAATGGTAGGTTTCACATATTTGTTTTAGGAATGTACATTTTTTTTAACAGAAGCTTTACAAAGTTATTGTCACAAGGTGGACAGAGAGATAAAAACTTATATCAGAGGACTTAATAGAAGGAAGGAAGCAATAAAGCATAGTGGTTAAGGGACAGGCTCTGGAGTCACACTGCCTCAAATCTAGTTCCAGCTCTGCCACTTTCTAGCTATGGAACTTTGGATAGGAAATTTACCCTCTCTGTGCCTCAGGTTTTACATCTGCCCTTCACAGAACAGCAGGTCCTTGAGTAATGTCATTTGTTCAACGTCATTTAGTTGTAATATTGATGAGATGCTGTAGGAACTTAACTCTTGCTTATATCAGTTAACCTGTGATAAAACTGGTTTTGTTATATGTCATTTTGCTTCAAGTTGCAGAACCTATCTACCATATTAAGTGAGGGTTTACTATATACCATAGGCCTATTTTAAGATAAAATGAGTTTATTATTCCTACTCTTACTACAACTACTACCACTACCACCTTTGCCATTACTACTCCTACAGGAAAACCAAGTCAGGGTTTAATTTTGTAGAAAACAACTAAGGCGTAAGTTGTCACATGGAGGCCATATTTCTAAAGCAATAGAATGCAGAGTCCAGTGCAGTTAAAGATTCAGGAATAGGGAAGAGAAGTTAGAGTGGTCAGCCATACCAGAGGCTGTTATTCGGGTGCTGTAGTTTATATTCTGTCAGGCTACTCTTGATCCAATGATGTTTTAATTGTGGTTGAAGGGTAAGTGATTAGCTATGATTGAGGCAGAGTAGAAGTATTGAAGTCACTATATGGCCTGAATCCAATTTTTATCAAATGATACTATTTTCTGTAAGAACTTAGTTTCCCCATATTTAGGATTAGGGTGTTGTAGAGGACCCTAAAGTTTGTTTGAGTTTTAATATTCAGAGTTCATAAAAAGTACATGATTTGTTCAATTCTACATAATTTGTGAGTGATATAATTAGAACTCAAACCAGGTACAGGAAAAATGTTATAAATGTAGTAGACAAAATGGACATACATTTTTTTTTCATGGCCAAAAGGTTAATTATAACTGGAATTAATTGTTTGGCTAGAATAGTCTTAGAAGTGAAAAAGCAATTTTATTTCTTTATGAGGAAAAATGAGGCCTTCATTTTAAAGTTAAAATATTTTAAATGCATTGGTATTCATAATGATGCTATGAATGAAATGACATGATTTCTGTTCCACCTGAAATGGCTGTTCCATCATTTTTTTGAGAAGGCAGTTTGGCATTCTGCATAACCTTTGAACACAAAGGGAAAACATTTTTGGTATGTTGAATGACAGCTGTAAATGGAATGGCTCAGCAAAAGTAAATCTTGGAAGTACAAATACTATGAATAACCACAAAGTTTACCGAAAACATTTTTGGTATGTTGAATGACAGCTGTAAATTGAATGGCTCAGCAAAAGTAAATCCAGTTTATTCTCTTTGGAAGTACAAATACTATGAATAACCACAAAGTTTACAGTTATAGCTGGCTAATCTATATAGCATTTTCTTTGAGTCTAGGGCATTATACCAGAGAGGCAATTTCAAAGAGTAATGGATTAGTTCTAAAGAACAAAAATAACCAAAGGATTTAGAAAATATAAGAGAAATTCAGGACTGGAAAACATAAGTGGACAAAGAATTTACTTCATGGATGCCTTTGAAGATAACTGTATACCTTCCTGGCTCCTATCAATGGCACCTATTTTGAGAGGAAGATAAAAAGAGGCAGTGGGGTGTTGTGTCTATAGATTCAACCTTACAGTTTGACTTCTTGGGCTGTTAAGATTTTTTCATGGAGGCAGATGAAACTTACCATTTACTGAGACAAAAAGAATAAAGCTGTGAGCAACCCAGTTTACCACTACCACTGCCTCTGATCCCAAGACAACAGGCTATATTAGTCAGGTTAGGTTAGGTTTATGTTGTAATAAACAATTCACCAATCTCTATTTCTTATTGATAATACTATCCCACACAGATTGACATAGTCACTCAGGAACCCAGATTGTTGAGGGCTCTACCATCTATTTTAAAACCACACTGTCCCAAACACATGATTCTCAAGTTTCTTAGCACATTACAAGAAAAGAATGCTGGAGAGTCACCAGCAGTTAAAATGCTTTAGTACAGAAGAAATGCATAGCACAAGCTATTGCCCAGAACTAGTCATATGGCCTTGCCTAATTTCAGGAAGGTAGGGATGTAAAATCATCCTGCTATTTTCCTAGCAGGACAAGAGAACTAGTTATGAATGAACTCAATCACTGAGACAAAGTTTTCCTTTTGGAGAAGTGTGTTTACACCTGTATTTTAAAAACTTATCATCTATCCATTCTTTTAAATCTGTTTTGAACATCATATACATATATATATAACTGATTTTAGAGAGAAAGGGAGAAAAAGAAAGAGAGAGAGGATACATAAATGTGAGAAAGAAACATCAATTAGTTGCGGCCTGACTAGGAATTGAACCTGAGACCTTTCGGTGTATGGGACAGCAATCCAACCAAATGAGCCAGGGCATCCATAAATATTTTAAATGGTGTTTTAAAACTGAGAAACAGATTATGGTCTCATCAAAAATAGCAGCCTATAACTTTAGCCAAACCTTTTAAACTAGACAAGAATAAAGAGAGGAACATCTGCAAAAACTCAAGATCTTCTAGTTGATTATGAATAATAACTGTATGAGCTACTAAATTAGAGAAATAGTAGCAGAATGAGTTTAACTCATACTTGCTAATAAACATTAGATCATGGACATTGGCATGAATGAAATTCAAAACCTCCTTCAGGAGAGTCTGAGGTAGAACTGTGTTTTGGGCACCATTGTATCTCCAGTGTCTAGCATACTCCCTAACATATAGTTGACATTCAATAAACATTTGCTGAATAAATGAATGTTGATGGGATGAGTATATTTGAAAAAAAAATCTTTAAAAATGTGAAGCACCATGTAGCTATAAACTGGCAAAGGCTTAAAATGAGAAATGTGGTTTTAAAAGTGAAAATGAGTTCAAGTGAATGTTAGTCGACCTCTCTTTGACACTGATTGGCTACACAGGGTCATAGGAGATATATCTATTAATTTCCTCTAATAAACACAATGAGGTAATTAAGTGGAGTGTTGTTCTCCGTCTCTTTGGGAGCCACACTATAGCAGGTGTTAGCACTCAAGTAAGTATGACCCTGTATTCATTTAGATGGCTGAGCTTTCACAAAATGCAGTTACAACTATATTGAGAGGACTATAATTAAACTACATTTTATAAGAGTAATTACATATAATGACCAGTATGATAGCATACTCGGTACTTCTTTAATTTAACATTTAATTTCTTTCCACTTGTTGATTTTTACTCTATTCAAACCCTTCTAAATAATATTTCTGTTGCCTTTGTAAGAGAAAAATGAAAAAAAAACACCGATGCTCTCTTGGGTGGACTTTCTCTTCATTCAAGACCCTTTAAAAATTATTTATCTCATGCCGAAACCGGTTTGGCTCAGTGGATAGAGCGTCGGCCTGCGGACTGAAAGGTCCCAGGTTCGATTCCGGTCAAGGGCATGTATCTGGGTTGCGGGCACATCCCCAGTAGGAGATGTGCAGGAGGCAGCTGATCGATGTTTCTAACTCTCTATCTCTCTCCCTTCCTCTCTGTAAAAAAATCAATAAAATATATTTAAAAAAAATTATTTATCTCTACTTCTATGTGATTCAAAATTTCCCTCTATTTTCTTAAAAGATTCCCCCCCTTTTTATTTTTTGTCTTCATTCCCTGTTCCACATGCTGTTAATTCTTAAATCAGTCTCAGATTTGTGCCTCAGAGACTTCTTTCTCTTCTTCAGTTTAGGGTCTATGATTTCATAGTCAGTAAGACAGAGAATTTCTTAACATAGGTGTCCTTTCAGGGTCTAAATTTAACCTATATTTCCAGACTAATCCTTCTTTTTACTCCCTATTCACTCTTCCAAACATCTCCCCTCCAAAATATGTCCTTAGTTACACATGGCATTTTTGACTCTTTCCCACATCCATTATGCATTTGCATTTTTATACTGCATCAATTGGATGTTTTCAGAAAACAAGACTTATCTGGCTTACGTAACATAACACTTATTATTTCACATTTTTAAACAAGCCACAGAGAGAGTGATTCTGTGTTAGTTGATTTAGTGGTATAATGAAGTCACCAAAAATCTAGATTCATTCCTTTTTCCTCTCTGCCATCTTGAGCACATTGCTTTTGTTCTTTTCATGGTCACAAGTTGGCTGAACCAGCTCCACAAATCACATTTTCAAACAATAGGGTCTTCAGGTAGTAAAAAGAGTTTTTCTGCCTTACATAGCTTTCCAAAAGACTGAGGACTCTCCTGCATCCCCTCTTGTTCCATTAACCAGAATTGCATCTCATGCTCTTGTGGATCTTTTGGTAATTGGCTTAAATCAGTCTTAATTTTTACCACAGTGCTCAGAGAGAGACTTTGCCTTCTTGAAAGGAATTATTGCAAAAGGGTGAACAAAACTGGTGTCTTCTTGTTGAGTAAAAAGTTGGGAAATAACTATTGAGTGGCAAACTGTGTTTTTCATAAACACAATTTTACTTTTCTACTTTCAATGTTCTCTGCCAGTCCCCCTCTCCTTCAGGTAAAATTATAACTCAACCACCAACATTCTCTTCAAATCTGATGTGCTCTGGGAAACTTATTCAACCTCTTTCAGAAAGAGTTAATTGCTTCTTCCTTTTTTTCCAAAACCATTTCTTCATGTTTTTATTGAAACACTTTGCCAACTGCATTACAAATATCTATATCCACATAGATTTTTTTTCCCATTGGATGAAAGATACTGGAAATCAAGGCTTTATTTGACACTGAATTTTTAGTACTCAACATCTTACCTGACTCAGACAGATAGATATTGAGTAAATGTTTGAAAGGTTGAATGATTAAAATTAAATATCCAGCCTGGTTGGGTGACTATGTTGGTTGGAGCACTGTCCTGTAGACCAGAAGGTTTTGGGTTCGATTCCTGGTCAGGTGACATACCTAGATTTCAGCTTCCATCCCTGGTCAGGGCACATATGGGAAGCAACCAATTAATGTTTCTCTCTCACATCAATTATTTTTCTCTCTCTAAAATAAATAAAAACATATCCTCAGGTGATGATTCAAAAAATCAAATATCTGACTTTAATACTTGGCTGGATTAGGAAAAATGGATTTCCTATCTTTTGAAAACTTCTTTGGATGCTTTCAATAGACCTTTAGAAGCCAAACTCTCCTGGACATATAAATTCAAAATGTATATATCTGACACTGTCCTAGGTAATTAGGACACAAAATAACACAAGTATAGACCCTGCTCTCAGGGAGCCCAGAATCTAGGGGAGGAGATAGATGTTTTAAATAAATAATTAAAATGCAATATGTACTTGGAGAAATACATCCTAATCCAGAGGAGGAACTCCAAGAAAGAAAATGGTAAGAGAGATTATCCTCTTGGATAATACCTATCTATAGTGTAAATGATGCCTATCTTTGGTCTGGGAGGATATTAAGGACTTTTCCAGACAAACCAGGGAAGAAAGGAATGCCAGAATAAAGCAGAAGAGTATACGAAGACACAGAATCATATAATCATATACATAATTAGAAAAATACAAGTAGTTCTATACTCTTGAATGACATATTTTGGGAAGAGCAATACCAGGGGTGGTATCTTTACAGGGAAATAAGGGTGGATTGTGAAGGATGTCATGGGAAGGATCTAGAACTATTCTGAAGGCTTTTACTGAGAGCTGGCTAGCTTAATATGCATCACTGATAGGGGAACACACTCTTCAACTAACAAATGCACTGAAAGTTCTCATTAGATGGATGGTGGTAAATTTTCATAATATCCTTTTATTGGCAAATTAGAGAACCTCAGTAGGCTAAATTGATATAAAATGACCAACTTTCTGTTTTACTTTTAAAATAATAGGAAATTCGAAATGGGTCCTCTCCCCACGAGCATTTTTCATCCTCTTGCTGTCACCTGGGGGATGTTAATGCTTTTGGACTGCTGCCTGCAGCCGTGGCCTTGCCCCCTAAGTGGATATTCAGTGATGGCAGCATACCGTCATAAAGATAGACTGCTGATTACATTTCCATTAACGACCAGAGCCATGTCTGTCTGCTAATTTTCCTGCCAGTAAGAGTAAGACTTTTACAATGGCCAGTTTTCTGTGGAAAAGAACCACTTTTCTTGTCAGAATGCAGAGATAGCATATGAAATTTAAATTGTAGCCTTCATCAACAAATATCCTACCTAAATAGAGTCTCTAAAGTAGTATTTACATATGTTTTTTTTAATTGTATGCCTTTATTTGTGGTAAGTTATATTATTGCTCACCCTTTCAGATTCTATTTGTCCACTGCAGGCACAATAATTAAAGAGAATGAATGTAGAGAGTATAATTATAGTTATTTATTCATCACACATCTATGAAACATTTATTATATTCCAGGCATTGTGACAGGTGCCATGGCTTAAAAAACAAACAAAAAGGAGGTCTCATGGCTGTTGCCTTCAAAAAGTTTACAATCCAACCTTACGCACCTTGAGAGTAAGGTATTTTGATAGTAAATACAAAAAGAAAATTTTAATGAAGGAAATAAAAGCTACCATCGTACTATGGTTAGCAAGAGAAACCATAACTAAAATGGTTTTTAGGACCCAAATTATCATTAGTGGTAGGTTTAATGATAGAGTATCTATAACAATAATTTTTAAAATTTCATGTATTTTTATTTTTTTTGATTACCCATTTTTATGTTTGTATCCCCCTCAAAATTCATATGTTGAAGCCCTAACCTCCAATGTGATGATATTTAGAGATGAGAACATGTGGGAAGGTTATTAGGGTTAAATTAGGTCATGAGGGTGAGGCCCTCATGATAAGATTAGTGTCCTTATAAGAAGAGACACCAGAGAGTTACCTTTCCCCACCCCTTGACTATCGATATCTTACCTTTTCAAAATACATATACAGAAGGAAGGTCATGTGAGCACATAGTGAGTAGGGAGCTACCCGAAAACCAGGAAGAGAGCTCTCACCAGAATCTGACCATGTTGGGCACTCCGATCTGAGACTTTCAGCCTTCAGAACTCTGAGAAAATAAATTTCTGTTGTTTAAGTCACCTTGTTTATAGTGTTTTGTCATGGCAGCCTGAGATGTCTAATACACTCATCCTATGGTTGGTACCATGCCTTGCACTTTCCTTTTATTTTTCTTAATGCTCACCACGATCCTTCATAGCAGCTATTATTTTGCTCATTTTATAGGTATGTTAACTGAGGCTAGGGGGCTTAAATAATTTGTCTGCGATGGGAGAGCTAGTAAGTGGCGAGTCAGGATTTGGTCCCACATCCATATTATATCCACTATAAAATGACACCACTTCATAACATGGATTCATTAGTATTCATTCCTATATATGACAAAATATGCTACTTAGGTATTTATATTCTAACTTCCCAAATCTCCACTTCTTTTTCAACTCATAATCCTATCTAATAATAAACAAACATGGTAATTAACCATACCTCCGACACGCTTCCCAGTGGCTAATCAGGGCAAATTAACTGCAAACCAAGATGGCGGCCAGCAGCCAGGCACTGAAGCGAACAGGAGGCTTGCTTGCTTCAGTGACGGAGGAAGCCAAGGTTCCCTGCCTGCCGCTGCCGGCCTCTGAGCTTGCTCTCTAAGAAACACTGTTACAAATATAGAAGCTAAGCAAAACCCCAGAAACCTGCTTTCAGCTAGCTGGGCTTCAACCAGTAGGACTGCAACATTGTTTCAATTATAGAACAAATGCAGATCCCTGCTTTCAGCAGCTAAGGTCTCAGAGCTGCAGCCGGGCCTCAGAGCTAAAACAGGCTCTCAGCTCCAGTGACAGCCATAGAAGGTAAATAAATCCCAGAATTAAAAAAAAGAAGAAAAAAAGGAGAGGTTGGGAGCTTCAGTCGCCCACCAGCCTAAAAACGGCTCTCAGCCCCTCACCCAGACTGGCCAGGCACCCCAGTGGGGACCCCCACCCGGAAGCAACAAGATGGCGGCTAATTTGCATACTGAAGGCAGGCGGCAGCGGGAAAGGCTGTCTGTGGTCCGGGACCCAGATCTTTGACCGTGCCGGGTGGGGGGCAGCGCTTGAGGATGTCGGCGGTCCTGGGACCCGGATCCATGACCCTTACTGGCGGGGCAGCAGCTTGCACAGGGGCGGATCAGCAGGGGTTAGGCAGGGCAGGACGCCTGGCTTCCGCCCAGCCCCAGTCACTCTGGGCAGGTGAGCAGCGCAGAGAGCCTCTGGACAGGGGAGGCAGGCCGGCGGAGGGCGGCCTGTACTCCCCACATGGCGGTGGTGACAGCTGTGAGCGCATCAAGCGGAGCCTGCAGGCTGAGCTGAAGTAACGCCTGCAGGCCATCAGCGCCCAGAAGTGGCTGCGCAAGATCCGCCTCCTGGCCTAGAAGGTGCAGGATCACAGGGACAGCCACCATGGCGGGCCAGACTGACGTCCTCCTGGCCGCAACACGGGGGTTTGTGGATCTACAAAGCCAGAGGCCTCCGGTGTGCACATCCCCCCCCTGGCATGCGAACATCCCCCAGCACACTGTCACCCTCCCAC
>NW_005371132.1:538966-590136 GCF_000412655.1 Myotis brandtii
CGGGTGACAGGACGTGCTTTTCTGAATTAATGAGAGAAAACGTTGATTCTCCTGCTGCCCACGAAGGTGGAAAGTGAAGTGGGGAGACATGTGGGGAGTGAGCGAGGTTCCCTGTCTGGGGGTTCCAAATCTGCTGTTGGTTTCTTTCACCGCTGACTAGAGATATACAGGGTGTCCCCCCAAAATGTATACACACTTTGAATACCTACTAATTCCAATGGTTTTAAGCATAAGAAAGAAACAACAATGGAGCTGTTATCTGTTAAAAGTGTGGGCACAAACAGGCAGTTGGACATTCCCTGAGGGGTCTCAGATTGGAGAGGGTGAAGGCCAGACTGAGGGGCCCCTTTCCCCCCCCTACCCCAGTGCACGAATTTCGTGCACTGGGCTACTAGTTTAGTAATAAACAAACTTGTTTGTCCTGGTTCATAAGCATTCAGTATGCTTGACAATAGTCTATCTAGTTCTTATGGCACCTAATGATTTCAGGTGCCATAGGAACTAGAGAACTTTTTTTTCCCTGAGATCCAAGTATCATCATCTTCACTAACTATGTAATTTAATAATGATAAGAAGAAGCAATATAACAATTGTCTGACTCAGTATGAGAGCACATTCATCAGATGATTACTGAGATTCTTCAGCTGTGTTTTTAATTTATTGTGGTAATTATGTAACGATATGATTCAGTGGCAGGTGGGACTGTTAGGTACAGACATACTCTCAACCTCAGAGCTTTTGTACTAACTCTGTCTAGGATGCTCTATCATTGATAATCTGCGTGACTTTCTCTCTTATTTCTTTAATTTTTTCTCAAATAAGATACCTCCTTGTAGCTGTCTTCTCTGGAACCCTATTAAATACTGTAGCTCTCATGCATAGTCACTTCCTATTCTCTTTATCACAATACTTATCACTACCTATTTTTACTAATCATATATTTAAATTTATTTGTACATATTTTTTTGTATTTATAACTAAATTATAAGCTCACAGAAGGCAAGTATTTTCTTTGTTTACTCTGCATCACCAGTACCTGCCATATGGTTGGAGAAAGATGTCCCCGATACTTTGGCATTACACCTTAAGTGAGGGGTTTTTTATCCCCACCTTTAAAATCTGTGTGGGCTTCGTGCTGTAATTAATGTAAGATTGCAGAAGTGACTTGCCTCTAGTTCTGCATTCAGTCTTTAGCAATACTAGCAGCTTTTTCTTCCTCACAACTGGGAACATCCTGGAACACTTCCTTTTAGAATACAGCTACTGTGCTGTGAGAGAACCAAGCCACAGGAGACGCAACACATGGGCATTGTGGTTGACAGTCCCAGTGGAATGCTCAGTCAACAGCCAGCACACCCGCTAAGTGAAGAAGCCATCTTGGATACTTGGGAACTTAGATATCCAGATGACTTTACTTCAAAATCAATGAAGCAGAGCTAGTCAAATCAATATAAAACATGAGAGATTAAAAATAATTATTTCCTAATTCTGTTGAGATATAATTGATATGGGAAGTTAGAATATAAATATCTAAGTAGCATATTTGCCATATATAGAAATGAATACTAGTGAATCTATGCCATGAAGTGGTGTCATTTTATAGTGGACATAACATGGATGTGGGATCAAATCCTGACTTGCCACTTACTAGCTCTCCCAATTGCAGGCAAATTATTTAAACCCCCTAGCCTCAGTTTATATCAAAAATAAAAAAAAGTGGTTTGAAGCTACCAAGTTTTGGGGGTGCTTTCTAGTGCCTCAGTAACTAACAAGAACAGAATTTGTTTCCAGAGTGATGCTTTAAGGAAAACCTAAAGTATGTGATGTTGGCTCTGAATCTTCTAAGGCTGAATCTGAAATCATTTCAAGGAGATTGTTAGTGAAGTTTGAAAAAATAGGAAGAACATTTTTTATTGGGATCTGGAAAAAAATGGTGAACTATGTCATGTAGTAGAAGAAAGTTTAGCAATACTTTGGCTACAATTTGTCATACTATGGAAGATAAAAAATATACATGTGGATTTGGTCAATGAAATTTTCAGAGACTTTATAGAAAGAATGTTGAAAGTACCATTTTATTTACTTTAGCTATATATAATAAGTTATATATATGTGTATATATATATATGCTAAAGAAAACATTTGCTTAGTTTTCAAGTAGAATTTTTTTTGAGTTAAGTTTTGCTGGCTTCAAGAATAAAACCAGTCTCTCCTGGAAAAAGATGTTCAAATAATGAAATAGCCTCTAGGAAATGATCAAATCCAGGGTTTTGCCAGTAAAACCATGATCTCAGGGTCAAGATAAAGGAGCTGCTGTAAGATCCTGTGTTAAAATTTAAGAAAAATTTGAGGCAGTGCCATATATACTCTCTTAGCTAGGCAAAAAGGCTTCTAAGAATCATGGCACCATCACCATCTTTTTATTCAGAGGCTATCCAATTAAATGGAAAGAATGAATTCGTAAGTTTTATTCTTGAGTCATGGGACGGATACCTGAGGGAGGGAAGGGGAATGTAGGCAAAGGAAGGGAAGAGTGGTCTTTAAAGTTAAATACTCTCTCCTCCCAAATGTATAACACACTTTGTACAAAGGGATATTTTCCCCTTTTTCTTGCAATTTTATTACTGACATGTTTAAACAATGGTCATTCTTCAGTAGTATATTCTAGAGTAGGGGTTGTTAAACTAGAGAAGTAGGCCAGCTGCCAGTTCTGGAACATAACTTCTTTGAGGATAGAGAGCATTGTCTATTCCATTTTTAATGTGCATCAATGCCTAAAATGGGACCATTCTCAAAGTTTAGTGCCAAAGAAGTCTCTGAATGATGTAATGAGTATGTAAATTAATTCACTCTGGCAGCACAGAAATCGGTAACCACATTGAAAGTACACAGAACAGTTCTATACAGATAATCTCTATACAGAAAACATTCATTCTTTCAACAGATTTTAAAGACATGCTTTTTAGACTTTTATAGAAAAGAGGGCTTCTTGGGAACCTTAATTTTATTATCCCAGAATATACTGATCTGTAGCCCAAGGGAAGATGGGTGTAGCTAAAAAAATTTTATAGGTGTGGTGATACTCTAATGAAATGGATTATAACTTGTTACAAAATATGCTCACATTTTGTAATAAAATTGTTACAACTTGGACTGAAAGTGACAGAGATACTCAACATGAAAAGAGGCACAGAATAGGCAAGGATTTACTGGATATTTACTTTATTCTGGGAAAATTGCAAACATTTTCCAGATATTCTCATTTGATGCGTGATATGAAGTAGATATTATCTCTAATTT
Organism: Myotis brandtii; assembly: GCF_000412655.1. NCBI lineage: Eukaryota > Metazoa > Chordata > Mammalia > Chiroptera > Vespertilionidae > Myotis > Myotis brandtii. Next base: position 542,267 of record NW_005371132.1, read on the forward strand.
TGAGGGGAGAAAACAGGCTTAGAAAGATTCAGAAAAATTTGATTCAACCTCAAATTTTTTATCATTAGCAGTAGCAGAATTAAGGATTACACCAAGGTGTTCTAAATTCAGTATGTTTTTGATGATGTACCAGCCATTTTACATTTGAGATCTGTAAATAAAAACAGATAAATGGACACAATTTTGTCCCATTGAAATATAGTTTAAAATAAAGTCAAAACACTTCCTCAAACAGTGGATAGTGGGGTACAAATTATATAAGGAAGGTGTGTAGGTAGGTTTAGGAACTACAAGAATGATAGGGATTAATATGGTATGAAAACATTGTCTGGTGGAATAAGGTCTAGGCTTGGTTGGTGGAGAGGACAGGGGTGCATATAGGCAGGGAGCAATGTACCATGAAGGAGTAGGATCAGAGGGTCTAAAACTCTCCTAGGCTCTCTTCTGGCTCTACTGGAGGGAGGGATTTTCAGGTCTTGCATAAAAGCTGAGAAAAGTAAAACTTTGGGACTAGAAGGAGAGACTTTTTTTTGACATTTGGTAAATTCTTTAGATTTTAGCATTTCTAAAAAAAATTATATGAAGAAAGTGTGAAATGCAATTAAGACAGCTTGTCTACATGCCACACTGAATAGACAATGTGTTTGTCCATTTTAGAAAGAGTGTGCAGAATGCAAAAAAAGTACACAAGATTGAGATATGGATGAGCTCATTGTACAGAAGGTCTGTTTTTCCCCCTCATGGAGTGGTTGTCTCAACTGAGTGCTCTTCAGATTTCCTTCCAACAAGTCGATCAGGTTGTAGAGAAGAGTGCATGTCGGCAGCAACATTAAGAATAGCTCGTATCCTTATTGCCCTGGATAAACATGAAAAAGAAAAAAAGCTAACAGCAAAAAGTTAAGGCCCAAGTACAAACTACAGATACTTCCCTAGTCTGTATCAGCTAAGTGCAGTGTGTGAGGGGGAGAGTTTCCTTGGGGACCCAGGGAATTGCCTTTAAGTGCTGGTACATTAATCCTACTTAGAAACACTTATCATTGTAAATAATTAAAAACTTTGATTTGGGGAGACAGTCTCTCTGCTAAAGGAAGTTCCAGGAAGAAAAACCAAATAAAATAATGGTCTCTATGGAATAAGCTGAGGATGGAAAAGTAGAGAAATCATTCTGATATTATTGTCCTTGGAAAAACAATGTCCCAGTCTAATTTAGAACTTCATAAAAATGAATGAGGACATGTTCTTCATCAGACACTCAGTGAACTGGATACGCTGGGACCTACCGTAGATGGATACTGACATGTAACAAGGAGAGGGAGGGAACAAGAATCTAGTTGCAGATGAGCCTCAAGAATAAGTGGCCTTCTAGAAGCACAGAGGCTATAAAACAATATGGAGTAAAAGAAAGTTAGGATTTGTTTGATTGTGCACGTCGCTTAGGGCAACTTTCACAAAGCTCTCAAGTAAAATGGAAAACCAGTTTATAGAAGATAGATGCCAACATGTACATTTTTCTGTTCACTGTAAATGTAAAAACAAGTTAAAATTTATAAATAGCCCTGTTTTTCATGGAGGAAATGCTGAATCATATTTTCCCCTCAACTGCAGTTGTTTTCCTAGAACTAAATCCCTCGTGGAGCAGAATTGTGCACTGGTTGATGCATATGGTGAAAAGGGAATTTAGTTATGCTAATAAATGTAAAAAATGAGAACAACTCAATTTAGTTTTGGATAGCACATCTTTTTATGCATTTAGGGCATTTCTAAGTCCAACTTTTTCTATAGGAAACTACCTCCTTTAATTGTATGCTTGACAAAATGACTTCTTAGTTGTAAGATCTTTAGCATCTGAAAAATCAAGTATGGCAATTAACAGTCATTGGTCCTTTATGTCACTGATGGAGGAAGCAATCTGATAAAGTCCCTAGTATCAAGCTTTAAAAGAAAGTAACATTCAAATAGTAAAACAAAACCAGGATCTCTTGTCACCAATCTGAATTTCTTCACTGATTTAGGACAGCTCAGCTGACAAACAATGTTATGACCTTTAATGACCTTTATGTGTGATTCTCTCAAGAAAGGGATTCTACTATTCTGTGATGCCTTGAGTTGTACTTAGTCTTAGTAATGACAATTAAAATGTTCACATAAGTTATTCTTTTAATTTGCTTATTCTAGAATTTAAACCATAAAAAGAATTACAGGAGATCCTAAACAAGAATATATTTATTTATAAGTCATAATACAACCTCAAGCATTTGCTTTTGTTATCTGTATTTAAAGGTGAAGAAACCGAATCAAGAGCCGTGCTATTCTGCATAATTTCCTTAATTGAGATATCTCAGCTCATAGGGTAAATTTGGAATTCAAACCCAAGGCCATCTGACCTCAAATACCTCTTTTCCCTAAAAAATACCATTTCCTATGAGGTAAGGAACATTGACCTATTCAATACCAGCTAGGATGAAGTTTTGAGCTTTTTTTTTGACAATTGGAACTACCATAAAATTTATCCCTGATGAGTCCTGGTTTCATCTCTCAGATCAGTGGGCCATTGCAGTCTATGCTACATTCTTCTCAACTAGAGGCCCGGTGCATGAAATTCGTGCACAGGGTGAGGGGTCCCTTCAGCCTAGCCTGCACCCTCTTCAATCTGGGACCCCTCTAGGGATGCCCGACTACCGGTTTAGGCTCGATTGTGGGGATCAGGCCTAAACCGGCAGTCGGACATTCCCCTCACAATTTGGGACCACTGGCTCCTAACTGCTTACCTGCCTGCCTGCCTGATTGCCCCTAACTGCCCCCCCTGCTGGCCTGTTCACCCCCAACTGCCACCCCTGCCCGCCTGGTTGCCCCTAACTTCCCCCCCCCCTGCCCTGGTCACCCCCACACCCCTCACAATCCTGGACCGCTGGCTCCTAATTGCTCACCTGTCTGCCTGCCTGGTCGCCTCTAACTGCCTCCCCCCCACTGGCCTGGTTGACCCCAGCTGTCCCACACAGCCTGCTGTTCGGTTGTTTGGTCACCCCTCACTAACGCCCCTGCAGGCCTGGTCACCCCACGCAGCCTGTTCGGTCGTCCGTTCGGTTGTGATGGTCACTTAGGCTTTTATATATATAGATAACTATGGCTAATGGGAGACACTGATGGCACCTCAGGGTAAGCTAACAGGGTGGGGGGCTTTGACCATTTCTGGGTTTATTCAGGTTCTCTGTTTGTTCAAAGATCATAGTTTTTCATTTTACTAAGTACTTATTCTCTGAACCTGATACAGATCACAATAACAATTAAGAGAAAAGAATGACAATATCTAGACTTTCTGTGATGTTACTAGCATTTTTCACCCTTGGGTTTTATTGGTTTTGTTTTGTTAGTAGCTATCATTCAACACCTTAATGGTCTTAAGGCATTTCTGAAGTAATGGCTTTTGTAATGGTAAAGCAAAATTATACTTTATTTTAAGCTAGCAATTATCAGAGACAATATTTGCTTTAATTTGTTTTTATTAAAGTTTTAATTTTAGAACTAATCTGTTTGTTTGGCCAAAAAATTCACAGTATATGGTGAATTAAATAAAATATAAAATCCAATTGGTGTCTTCCCTCTCCAATATCTATCACCAGCCCATCTCACTATTTACCGTTTTTTTTCTCTTTTAGTTGTCCCTCAAATTAAAAAAAATAGATTCATTTGATATGTGATTTACTAACTTATAAAATTAATAGTGTGTAATGAATTTCTGCCATCAAAAATAAGAAATTATGCAACTTAATTTTTCTTTTAATCCATCATTCTATCTCTCAATTTTCGTTAGTTATATTACCATTTTCATGTTGTCAGCCTTTACATCATTTCATTCTGTGCTTTAAACATTAAGTCTTTTGTGCAATGTCTAGATTAATTCCAAATAATCAAATACTAAGAGACATCTTTCACAATATGCTTTTCTAAATATTTCATGCTTTAAAGTAAAAAATATAAATGAACCCGTACAAAGGAAAATATGATCCTAAGGAATTAAAAATTCACATTTCAAAAAATAATTCTTCCAAATGTTAATGTTAAATAAACTCTCCTTATTTCATGTCTAGTTTCCTACAATTATTATCTGTCATATACAGTGCATGGGTGATAAATTTTCTGAATTATGGCATTATAAAACTAGAATGCAAAACTGATTCTATATTAACCTCACATTTTCTTGGTAGTTTGGGAGGGCAGAGAATGTAATACTCCAAATATTTTTTAAAAAACAAATATTTTAACCCTGAATTTGAAGACATTTTTTTACCCCTTGTTTCCTGTGAGAACATCTTTGTCAGTATTTGATTTTCACTTAAATGATACAGAAGTATTTAGTGGACCATCCTCCATGTGAGTAACTTACTTTTCTGTAGAAAATGTCAGAGTTTTTTTGTTTGTTTGTTTTTCCTACTCTTAGAGTTGCAATGTTGTGTCTAGGAGTTGTGTGTTTTTTCTCATAAATTCTCCAATTTTTTTTTTTAATCAATCTGAAACTTCTTCAAATTAAGGGAATATTCTATTGTATTCTGATTGGTCCATTTCTTCATTTTTCATACTTTCTTTGTTGAAGATATTTTTAGGTGGCTGTAAGACTTTCTATATTATTCATATTTTTCTCAATTTCTTGTGTCTGTTTTCACTTTATTATCTTACAATTTATCTTTAAAATCACTCACTTGATTTTTAAGCCATGTTGCCTTTCCTCTACTCACTTCATATTTGTAAAAGGTCACAATGATTGATTGGTTTTCTGATTATTTTTTTTAGTCACCTGTGATAATAATTTAAAATCTTATTCAACGTGATTTAAAATTTTCCTGCTGGGATCCATTATTATGTGTCCTCCTTCACATTGTTAATACTCTTTAAATGCCTTGCGAATATTTATTATTTGAAAATATTTGTCTATGTTCGTGAGTGAAAATTTTATGGTGGTTAGAACAAGTATTTCCTCTGACTTTATGTAAATCTTTTCTCAGCAGATCTTTCTCTTGAATAAAAGCTGGGAAAACATAGCCTGTGCAAGTTAGGGGGAGCATGTAGGTAAATTAGCTTCCCTATTGGATTTGTGAAAACATTTATTTGATGACATTGCAGATCACTTTAATGAAGAAGGGTAAAAATGACCAAGATCATTACTCATTGATGATCTAGTTGGGAATTCATGCTGTAGTGAAACTTAGCCTTTTCCTGTTCTTTAGTAGAATAATTTTTCTATTTACCATTGCTAACCTTTTAAGTCCTTGTGTCCCTTCACCAAACATTTTTCCATAAGTATTTTGAATGAAATTTTGAGGCTTAACCTTTATCAAGAAGACTACATGTTTTACTACTCCTTTGATAAACATCTGGATGTTAATAGAAATAATGATTTTGCCTGAAGTTTTATTGACACCTCCAATCTTCATCATAGTAAAAAGGAGACCAAGAATAAAATAAAAATTCCAGGTAAGTAATAACATCTTTAGGTAAAGAAAAGGAATACCATCTCACAGTGAAATATTTTGGAGCTTGTTGAAAAGCACTTGAGAAAACTAGAGGAAGTTTAAAAACGTGAACTATAGATGAGGCAGAATAATGCTACCTGGATGGATAGACTGATAAAAGTTCTTAATGGCAAATAGAAAAGCATGTTTAAAAACCCTCAACACTTGGTTTTGTTCTTTCTAGATCTCTTGTAATGAAAGAATCCTATCTGAATAATGAGACGAGGTGATGTTTTCCTTCATAAGGAAAGTCTGAAAAGAAATCCTGATGAACGCTTCTGAAATAGATCTTGTAGCCATCTAGTGCACAGATTTGAAGGCCATTCTTTCTGCCTTAAGTACTGTGCTCAGTTCAATGTCAGAATATCAATGATTGCTTGAGAAAAAGGGGACTTTAATTTATTTTCATTTTTATTATTCTTGAAAAAAACAAGACATATATTTTCATAGCTTGTGTTAATTTATGATTAGGAAAAATGATTTTCATATTTAAAAAAAAGAAACCAAACCTGAGTTTTAATATATGGGGTGGGATTAATATTAAAAATATTTTCTAGTTTCTAAATTAATTCAAATATAATTTTGTTATAATTATATTAATATTTCTTATTTTTATAATTGTGCTTGACTACAAAAGCAAGCACAGTTGGCCTATTTACTAAATCAAAAATTATTTCACTATTAGAAAGTAGCGAATAATGTCAACTGTCACATTCTGGAGCTCATGTGTGTAAGAACAAACAGCAGGTACAACCTAAGGTAAGAATGGCAACACAATTGAACTGGATTGAATTCACTTTATGTTCAAAGGTTGCTGTTCTATAGCTCATGGTGCCCAAACGTATAGATTTTTATTTGTTTAAGGTGAATTATTTTTTATAGACATGAGAGATTGAAAAGTAAAAAAAAAACACAAAAACTACTGTCCTCCCTGTGTGTGTGTGTGTGTGTGTGTGTGTGTGTGTGTTTATGGGAAATGTTTTGGGGAGAAAGCTATCAATCATTGCTAGGTTGGTCCAATTGTCATTGACATTTTATCTTAAGATGCATGCTAACATCCAAGGCTGCAAAATGTACTCAATAGAGGACTTTGATCTTTGACAGGCCTTATTACCACTGCGCTGATTAAGTTAGGGACTCTGCTACAGGAATAAACCATGAGAACAATGTTCATTATTGTTTGGCTTTGCTATATTATTCTAATTCTATATATATACTTCCTAGATTATACCAGTTTTAGCCTAATAATCCAGTTCTTTTTTATGTTTCTTGTATTGCTATAAAAATATAGAAAGTGACGTTAAAAGTGAAAGAATGAGGGAGTTTCATGGTATTAGCTTGGCTGATGTCAACTCTAGTTACATTGTGCCTGGGAAGAATGTTTGCTTTATGTATGTCCTCAAAATGTAATATTAACAGCTAAAATGACTCTTAAAGGAGCCAAATGAGAAAAAACTTTACACATTACTACTATTTTATAGTTCTAAGTAATGGTGATCTTTCTGTTAGCTGATCATAGGAGTTTTGAGTCAAAATTTTTAAGAAGAAATTCAGTAAATCATGTTATTCTGAGGGTTCTGTCTTGGAATTGGATCATGTGCTCAATAGTTTACCATGTATGCAACACAGAAACTCAAAGAGACCATGGCTCCCTGACCTTTTGCTTGACCTAACAATCTCTGGCGTCCACAGCTAATATTTTAAAGGTAGAGTAAACGTTAATGCATTTGGAGTTAAGTTTTATTTGTCTTGTGTAAATTGGTTCCCACATCTTCGAAAGCCACCATTTTGTTGTTGCACTGGCATATGGAAAACATATCATGATTTAAGGTTAACCTCAAATATGAAATGTAATCAAACATTAGCTCCACAAGAACTTGGGAAACATGGTCCATTGTTGCATGGGTTACTGCAAACTTCCATGAAAATATAGAACACAGACATGGTGTTTGTCTGCTCTCCAATCTATAAGTTTATAGGTATAAATCCTGTTAAGTCTACTCAGGGCCTAGTGTTGGATTTTTCTATTTTATTTTACTAGTGAATATCAGTTTTGTTAGGCAATTTTATTTTTCTCTATCATCATTTATCCTCCCTATACTCTCTTCCACCTCTACTCCCCCACTCCTCACAATCACCACACCATTGTCTGTGTCCATGAGTTCTCTCTCTCTCTCTCTCTCTCTCTCTCTTTTTTCCTCTGTTGCCTAGTGTTGGATTTTTAAAGTTCCCACTCAATACCAGTGACTATAACATGATTGGAAGGTCCAATACATAAATATTAGAGCATTTTATGTTAAATAATAATTAGAAATAATCCTTCCATACATTTCAAATCAAATATTTATGAAATGTATATGTGTAATATGCATGCATAACATAACAAAATGAATTTGGCTTATATGAGTGTGGGAACATAAAGATCTTTGGCTCTCCTTGTATTAGTAGGGACATATTCATGACAAAACATCCTGCATCAAAACTACAGTTTTCAAGTCATAGATGAGTGGAAACCTTTTCATAAAGTCTATTCATATTGTACTTACCAGTGTCCTTAACTCAGTGCACTTGAATTTTAGTCCTTTAAAGGAAATTCATTCAGCTGCCCTGAAATTGAAAAGACGCCCACACATAAACATCATTAATATAGACATTTAAATGAAACTTTTCAAAGAGACTGAGAGAGATTGCAGAATAGGAAGGCATACAACCTTTTGTTAAGTGTACCTTATTTTCAAGGTATTTTACCTCTTTGTTCTGTATAGCTACTGAAGGTTATACGAAAAGAGTTCCTATGGAGAGACAAAAGAATAGCCCTGGTGTGATATGCACGACAGCAGCAAGGTTAGCTATGAAACAAAGAAGATGTTTTTGAAAAGCATATTGTAGGTATTGAATACACAATCACATATTGTGATAAAGTTCTTTAAATGTATTTCACAACCCACATAATAAATTAAATTGATACCATGATTCCTTTTAACAGAACTCAGCATGCATCTATGCTATTATTTTAAAATCTTAAAAAAAATTGTTTTCAGTCGCTTATTGTGTGGAAAGATAGAACACACCCCTACCTTGAATATCTTTGTTAGAAAAAAACAGTACATTGCTCAAAAATAATTTCACATTTCAAGGTTTGGGAAGTCTTGTTCAATAAAATACTAAACTTTGCCTTCCTTTTAACTGTTACTTCATCAAGAATCTGTGATAAATTAAGAAAAATCCAGATCTTTTAAAGACAGTGGAAAAAAACACACAATCTGCTTTGCAACTGAAAGAGAAGTTTTAACAAATGTTATGTCAAGAGGTTTTGGAAGTTTATGGCTATAGTCCACGTAGAAAAGCTTCATTCTGTGGGTCAAAGAAAAGCACTGATATTGAAGGCAATGTAGAAACTGAAAATAAGTATTAGAAACAGTTATTTAGAATGTGTTTACAGAAAAACAAAAACTGAAAAAAAAATAGATTTGCTTTGTCCAGAGAATGTGACCAGGTAAGTCATGGACTTAAAAGGAAAGGAATGACCTCAAAAGATGATTTTTTTCAAATGACATATTAGAATAAAGCACATTATATAAGCTAAAAGTCATGCACTGTACTCTTAGTATGTTTATATAATGATAAAACATAGTTAATGTCTGTGTAATTAATTTGTTACAGAAAAAGAGACAATCAGCTGCTATTGGATATATTCTGTGTTCTAGGAACCTTGCCTAATACTTGTAATACTTCAATTAATTATTGTGAAATTCTATGAGGAAACCACTTAAGCCTCTCTTACAGATGAGGCTCACGTGGCTTCGAAGCTCCTTCCCAGTTTAGTTCTATCCTCTTAAACAGAGGCAAACGGTCACTGCAAACCCTGGTCTTTCTGACTTGAAGTTTGATGGTCCTTCCACTTTGCTATGCAGACATCTTAAGTTATCAAGCCTTGTTAATTTTTTTAATGTTATCTCATTTTATTCTCATGAGAACTCTGTAAAATATTTAAAAAATAAATGATTATTCTCATTTTAGAAATAGGGAAATGAAAATCACAATAGAAAAACTAACTTATCCTATTTATAATTTGTGATGGAGGTAATACTTTTGGACCTAAGTTTCAAATACCAGATGAGTGCATTTCCCTCCTATTATATTACTAGAGGCTCAGTGCATGAAATTTGTGCACAGATGGGGTCCCTCCGCCTGGCCAGCGATTGGTGCTGATTAGGGCCATCTTGTCCAGTCCTGATCAAGGTCATTCGGGGCTGGTGGCTGGGGAGGGACCACAGGAGGGCTCCAGGGTGTGTCTAGCCCGGTCTCGCCCAGTCCCGATCAGCCAGACACCAGCAGCAAGCTAACCTACTGGTTGGAGCATCTGCCTCCTGGTGGTCAGTGCATGTCATAGCGACCTGTCGGTCGACTGCTCAGTCGGACATGTAGTATATTAGGCTTTTATATATTTAGACTAGTGGCCCGGTGCATGAAATTCATGCACAGAGGAGGGGGGTTGTCCCTCAGCCCTGCCTGCACCCTCTCCAATCTGGGACCCCTGGGGGGATGTCCGACTGCCGGCAGTCAGACATTCATCTCACAATCCAGGACTGCTGGTTCCCAGCTGCTTGCCTGCCTGCCTTCCTGCCTGAATGCCCCTAACTGCTTTTGCCTGCCAGCCTGATCACCCCTAACCACTCCCCTGCCAGCCTGATCGACACCTAACTGTTCCCCTGCCAACCCGATTGCCCCCAACTGCCCTCCCCTGCTGGCCTGGTCCCCCCCAACTGCCCTCCTCTGCAGGCCTGGTCTCCCCCAACTGCCTTCCCCTGCAGGCCTGCCCCCCCCCAAATGCCCTCCCCTGCTGGCCTGATTACCCACAAATGCCCTCTCCTGCCGACCATCTTGTGGCCACATGGGGGCGGCCATCTTGTGCAAGGGTGTGATGGTCAATTTGCCTATTAAGCCTTTATTATATAGTATAACTCACGGCGCGGAATGCTCGGCATGCACTTTCCCTCCAACCCCTGGTCTTGGAGACCTCATGTCCTTCCAAGGCTCTGCTTACCCTCCTCAGCTGCCACACGAAGTAAATTGCATTGTGTGCATGGAAACCTACTCCATAGGTATGTCTTTACTTCACTGCAGTTCTGATTACCCCAACATAAGGAGAGACACCCTCATTATCCGGTAACACCATCATGGTAAGACCCCTGCTTAGCCTACGGCAGTGGTTTTAAATAGGCCACGGGTTGCCCTAGATGATTTGGCTCTGTGGATTAGGGCAAGGCATTGCTCTATCACTCAGTTATGTCCTGACCAAAATTCCCTTTCTGTATTACCTCCTCCCAGCATTGATAGAAGGTAAGGAGGGACAAAAATATATTAAAGCATAAGCTAAATAAATAAGTAATAACACTAACACTGCAAAAATTGTGGAGTGTAAAGCCACTGTGTTTTGTGGCTAATAACAGAATTAATTCAGTCAGGAGAAGATATTCCTTTGAACTTTAGAATGGTAATTTATAGAGCAGGGCCAAGAAGTAGAGATCATGTGGACAAAGTAGGGAAAAACATTCATCTCACCGAAGGTGAGAGCCCTGAGAATGGAGGTCAGCTCACAAGGATATTTTTTAAATTTTATATTTAATTTTTGGGTTTTCCAGGTAAAATATAAGATCTGCCAATTTTGTGGTGGGCATTTTAATAATACTAATAGTCAAATGGTACTAATATTTATTGTTTAATGTATGTCAGAAACAGATCTATGTTTTCTATATATTATATCATTTAATTCTCACATAAACCATATGCATCAGGTATAATTATTATTTTAGTTATACAGATGAAAAATGAAGGCATAAAGAGGTTAAATAACTAATAAAAATAAATATTAGAGGCTAGACCCAGGTTTAACCCAGATAGTCTATCGAGAGGCCACATGCTTAACTACTATGTGTTACTCCTTCCCCAGTAAGGTTCTTTATCTGAGATTAATTTTTTATTAGTATATCAAAGACCATTAAAAGAAACATCAGTAAATATTGAAAGATCATTTTCAATAGAAGCTATAACATAGCTAAACAAAGTGTGAATTTTGAGAAGGTATGGAAGTGACAAATAATGCATTTTAAAACTGCACTTAGTAGTTTTAGATATCTTGTGGTATTTCAAGTGAAATAAAGAAAAGAAAAACTACTCCAGCTGCATAGGTCAAAACTAAAATTTGGACTTTGGTTTAATTAAATTATATTTTAAAAACTAGTACTCATGTGTCTCCAAATATAACTTTAATTCCAGTGATCACTGAGTTATTCATTAATTTATTAATTAACTCTATCAATAATTATTTATTAAATACCTACTAAAATCTTAACTCTTTTGATTGCCAGGTATGGAAAAGCCATAGAGCCTGTCTTCAACTAGCTACCAGTTAATGAGAAAATGTGAAATATGTGAAGTGCTGTGATAGGGGTGGGGGAAGCCTCTGAAAGAGCATTGAGAAGCCAAGCTCACCTCGGCTAAGGATAGAGAATTTTCTATAGAAACACTAGCCCATTGCAAACCTAGGAAGGAAGTATTCCAGGTGGAGGGAATAATGATGCTGAGATATGTCCTTCGTGGTCCTCACAAATTGGCTTACATTTAGTCAGAACACTATGCAAAATTTTGATCCTCATTGAAATGTTTTCAGAAATTCTCTAGTTTTAGACTTTGGATATTCTTTCTTTATCTGTTCCTTGACTAGGTTTTAGATAACCTTTTTTAAAACTTTTCATTTTTGTCATTAGGTTCTGGATTGCTAATGAATTTTAATTCTCACTTCAGTTGCATCAAATTATGTGATTCTGTCTATCAGAATTGATGTTACTGACAAAAGTAGACTAGGGGCACCTGGGTTTAAGGTGTATGACTGTTCCACATAATTCTATCTCTCAACTTTTGCTTTAGCTGGTGATTAAAACAGAGTACCCAGTTACACAACTGTTTCTCATTTGATTATTCCTTGCACAGTGGTCAAAGTAACCTTGGAAAAGAATTTTCATGCCATGCTATAAACGGTTTCTACTATCCCTATGCTGTATCCACATTTCTTTTTAATTTTACTGATCTCTAAGGTTCTCTTGACATTTGAAACAGCATCTTTCTCAATTTCTCTTTATTGTATTAATTTTCAATTTCACAAGCTGAATCACATTTTAAAGTCCTCTTTAGACTCTCTGTTAGAGCCTTCCTGTCTTTTATAATTTTGTCTTGCTTTCCCATTTTGTATCATTTCAAAGCTTATTGCATTTAGGAAGAACTCATGTAAAGAGAAACGAATTCCTGGAGTAAGAGCCAGTTTGACTCCCACACACTTCAAGAGATTCTGGCAGGTCAAAAACAAAGTTAGGGGCCATCAGCTGGGATGTTGAGTTAAAGCCTAAGTGGGTGAGAAAAGATAAAAATAAAGCAGTAGCCTCTATGTTTCCCTTTTCTAATATCATACCTACAGGAAACCTAAACATAAAAGCAGAAATGTATCCTCTCTTGAGGCAGTCACACCGAGCTCATATTTCCGGAAAATACCTTTATCAAGCCTAATTATTTGGTTATTAGTTCTCAGAATTTCCTTCCACTTACATCACAAGGAAGATGACCTTTATTGTTATACTATCAGACAATATGGTCCTACTGAATACTTTCTCAAGTAGGTTCTCCAAAACATTTTTCTGGGATATGTCAATAGTATATCATCAAAAGGTAACCAATATTTATATAAATTTAGAAGATACCAAACAATATCCCTTTGATATTCACTGTAGATTTTACCATTTTAAAGGATGAGAAAAATCCCAGACCTGAGGTCTGTTTAACACTTTTTAAGTCAATATTTCCAAAATGTATTTGATTAAGGAGCCTTTCTGATGTGGTTCAACTGCTACCTTCTTGTGCAGAATCATTCAGAAAATCTTGGATCCAACTCACCGGGTCTCCTTATCTTTCACCTATTACAGGTAGAATATGGAAGGCTAGGTGCTCGTAGACAAGGGATCTTAAGGAAAAGCTGATTTTCCACATCCATTTTTTTTTTGATACTGTGAAACCTATTCCTTGGCACAACTCTGATATCAGCGGTGGCTCTTGCTGGCAGGTTGTCTGCATATTGACAGCACTGCATCCCAAGTTCCTGCCTTTCGTCTTCACTTCTCAGGACTTTTGTAAAGTCTGGTAGGTCGCATACACTAAACACAGGGCATTCTGAAAGTGCTAAGGTAGAGGGTCTGGGAGGGGGCATTAATCCCTGAATGGCAACTCTCCGCCAGTACGGTGAAGGATGAATGCCCCAGACACTCTAGATAGAAAATCCTGAGGTGCAGGCTACATGATTCCTCAGAGGGTCCTCAGTGGGATTGAGTTCATTTGCCCACAGTCATAACCAGCTCAATAACTTATGCTTTATTGGGTTTTCTCCCATTCCTTTCTCACGTTCATTTCTGTTTTCCGAGAATGTCCTCCAAATAAGATGAATCCTCATCTCAGTCTTCTTTCAGGGAAAAGCAAATTAAGACCACCTTTTTTTTCTTTCCCAAGTAGCACAAAAAGGAAAGGGTTAGGTTGACACCTGGAAGGATTTATATTCTTGGTTCACTGATTCCCACATGTTCATGTTGTGTTTTGAGCTGATTCTTTTCCATGGACCAGTGTCTGATGGCCTCTTAGTCTGGCCACATGAAATAACCATAACAATACCAATTATTTATAAAGCAGTTTTGAAAAATACCGTATAGTATGCTTAAAAATTATTTCACCCTCACATTCTCATCACTAACTATGTAGATATTATTGTCCTCATTTTACAGGTTAAAAGAAAAAAGAAGAAAAGAAGAAGAAGAAGAAGAAGAAGAAGAAGAAGAAGAAGAAGAAGAAGAAGAAGAAGAAGAAGAAGAAGAAGAAGAAGAAGAAGAAGAAGAAGAAGAAGAAGAAGAAGAAGAAGAAGAAGAAGAAGAAGAAGAAGAAGAAGAAGAAGAAGAAGAAGAAGAAGAAGAAGAAGAAGAAGAAGAAGAAGAAGAAGAAGAAGAAGAAGAAGAAGAAGAAGAAGAAGAAGAAGAAGAAGAAGAAGAAGAAGAAGAAGAAGAAGAAGAAGAAGAAGAAGAAGAACTAGAAGAAGGAGAAGAAGAAGAAGAAGAGAACTAGGGAAGTTAAACAATTTGCCAAGGATTATTTCACTGATAATCAGAGCCAGGATTGGAACTCATGGTTTAATGTGATTTTTTTTTTGGTCCAAGCTCCAAGCCACTGTGCTCCACTACTTAAATCCATGTCTAACAAGTGGCCACCAGAGGTTTTCATTTGAAGAGGTATCTGTAAAGTGAGGATAATGATGCTACTTGCCTCACAGTGCCATTGGGGGTATCAAATATGATAATGTACGTGAATCTAAAACAATGCCTTATGCTCTATAAAAATGTTTACTACATTAGCATCATCATTATGTCTAGCAAAACCAGAATTAGATAGGGTCTGTCCCCTTTTCTGAGAGTGTTTGAGTAGATCCTCTGCAGACTCTGGTGGATGAGGAAAGAGTGCTAGCGCATAGATTATTTCATGGAGCTGTTTTAGGAGCTAAGGCTAGCAGTGTTATATATCAGCCAGTACCCAGCCACTGGACCCCACCTAACTGCAAGGGAAATTTGAGAGAGAGAATCTAGCCATGTGCTCAGGAGGAAAATAAGTGAAGTAAGGTGATTTTATAGCATTATCTCATATGTTATCATCATTATTCTATTAAAAGTTAACATGTTAAAAATGAATTTTACCTCCAAGATATATCTAGAATCCCATTATGATCCTACTGTGTTTTGTCACAGCTCTATCACTGCCTTTTTAGTTCCAACCATTATTTCTCTCCCTGATTTCTGCAATAATTATTAGCTAACTGGTTTCCCTCCTCCACTCTTGCCATTCTAAACATGCATTCTCCAGTCCGAAAACACATCAGTCTCAACATGATCAAGTTCTGTCTCCCCCTGCTCAAAATTCTCCGGTGGATTTCTATCACACTTAGAGTAAGTGACAAAGGCCTTCTTTATCTGTCCCTGTCTACATCTTTGATGTCGATTCCAATCACACTCCTTCGTGCCTTAGGACTATAAACTTGCTTTTTCCTCTTTTTGAAATGTTCTTCCTCTGTATCTTTGCATAAATCCCTTACACATTCCATTCAGGTCTGTCCCCAATATTATCTCCTCAAAGGGACCTTTTAAATTATTTCACTTAAAATATGCCTCAGTTATTCTCCAACCCCTTAATCTGTTTTTCTCCATTGCACTTAAATGAACCATAAAATGCCCAATAATACATTTTGTATTTATTCATTTACCAATTTATTTTGGACTTTCCCCACTAGATTACGTTTCTGAGATCAATGACTCTCTATAGTTCACTTCTGTATTACTAACATTATGACAGTCTCTGGTGTGTAGGAAGAGTTTAACACATATTTGTGTTTTTTTTGTGTTTTTTTTAATTGTTTTATTGCTTAAAGTATTACAAAGAGAATTACATATGTCTCCTTTTTCCCCGTCCTTGACAATCCCCTGGCCTCCCCTACCCCCCAGTGTCTTATGTCCATTGGTTATGCTTATATGCATGCATACAAGTCCTTCGGTTGATCTCTTACCCCCTTATTATCCATAAATGAGTGAGATCATGTGGTATTTTTCTTTCTCTGACTGGCTTATTTCACTTAGCATAATGCTCTCCAGTTCCATCCATGCAGTTGCAAATGGTAAGAATTCCTTCTTTCTTACAGCAGCATAGTATTACATCGTGTAGATGTACCACAGTTTTCTAATCCATTCATCTACTGATTGGCACGTAGGCTGTTTCCAGATCTTAGCTATGGTGAATTGTGCTGCTATGAACATAGGGGTGCATATATTTTTATATATTTGTTAAAAGGACGAATGACCATTTGACTCCCTGCAATACCAACTCTAGCTCTTGCCAGCCCTCCTGGTGATATAGGAACTAGCAAGCAGGAATTCTTACCTGGGTCGTGTCTCAGGGACCAGAGGCAGCCAAACAAGGCAGGAGTTTATTGCAAACAAGCACAGGCTCCCCACTTAGGAGGGAAATTCAAAAGGGTTGCCCCTGAAGCATTCTGCTCTTCCCCTCATATCTGCTAAAGGTCTGCTCTTTGTCCATCTGTGCCGCTCTCTGATTGGTTCCTGGCCTTTTTGCAACATTGTTCTCTTTCACTTCCAAGAAAAAACATCCTGTTTCCTGCAAAACACATTTTTTTAAAAAAATATATTTTTATTGATTTCAGAGAGGAAGGGAGAGGGAAAGAGAGAGAGAAACATCAATGATGAGAGAGAATCATTGATAGGCTTCCTCCTGCATGTTCCCTGCAATTCCCCACTGGGGATTGAGCCCACAACCCCAGGATGTGCCCTTGATGGGAATCGAACCAGGGACCCTTCAGTCTGCAGGCTGACGCTCTATCCACTGAGCCAAACCAGCTAGGGCCAAAACACATTCTTTGTTCAGCTAGCTCCACAATTCCTCCTCCTTCCACCCCTCACACTAACTACCTAATTCTACTTTAACTCCTTTCACTGGGGCTTATTTTCCTCTTCCAAGGATTGCAACACTTTCTGTCTACCCCACACTTCTTTTTATTTCTTTTACTTTTTATTTATTTCTCTTTTTATGTATTTATTTTTAATTTCTGAGGCTCTATAAACTAATGAGAATTTTGATGGTGCTTACAGCCCAACTGTCTACATGTCTGGATATGTTTGTTTCACTCATATTAGATTAACACGTTAAGCACCCACCCTATTTTGTCTTCCTGATGGAAAGTATAGTGTCAGTCACCAGTGACTGACTGGGCGCTTAACGTGTTAACGAGAAATGCCATCCAGGGTTTCTATTCTGATTTTTTCAAATACTTCTTTTCTGCCTGTTTTTTTGTGATACCAGTTCAAAGCATTAATGCAATCTTACAAAGTTGGCCCTCCTCTTCTCCCTTTCTTCTTCTTTCCTTATGGAATAGCCATTCAATCAGAAATACTACCTGGAATAATCTGTTAGAAATACCCTGTAAATGGACAGTCAACATATTTGAATTTTTTACAATGCATTCTCTATCATTATTTTTACATAAGAATGAAACAAAGTGGGTGATACTGACACAAATGCTATGATGCACACCTATATATAGCCAACAGCAGCTGTTTAGAAGAATTTGACATTATGTCCCTACAATTCAAGGTACTATAAAGAATCATGCATTAGATATTAACCTCTTACTCCTCCACACCACACATGCTCTTCAGAGATAGCTGTTTAGAGAAGACACCCCCATAATTCTAAGGATAGTTCTTTAAGCAATCTCTTCTGCTTCTGCAGAAACATGTTTCTACTAAATTCCCTTAGAAGAAGGAGGAATAAGAGCGTGATGCATTGCACATTTCTGGTTCTAGGAATGACTGTTAGGTGAGTGCTGCCACTGTAATTTAATTCATCAGTTTTAGTTTTGCCATTTATAAAATATGAAAACGTGAAAATGTTTTCCAACTTGTATTTTAGTTCTTGACCATAAATAACCCAGGTACTAATAAACATCAGTTGAAAGGATACATCTAAGGACTATATCTTTCAATTACATTTTTATAAGTAGATGCATTTTTGGCCTATTTTTCAAAATAAACCTTGTGCCAGGATTATGAAATGACCTACGATGGACATTTTAGAAACAGGAATCAGAATTTACAATTCCAGATTTGTTTCAGCTCATAGCAGACAATACTGCTTCTCAAATTCAGAAAATTTTCTGCACATAGTCCAAGTGTTTCTTGCATTATCTCCTAAGAAACTGATTTTAGCTGTTCTGTCTCAATAGACATCAATAGAGATTTTCTTAGCTTAAAGCAATTCTATGACAATTTGAAAAATAAGACTGATTGCATTGCAGAAGTAATTCCAAATAAGGTTATTTGCTTCGTGTTCTCTCTTTCCATTATTCAGTTCCTAATGCAAACAAAAATCTGTATGCTAAAATCAAAGGTAATATTAACATTTACCTAAATGCTATTATGAAAATATATTAAAACTTATACTACTTTTATGTCTTCAACAAAGAAGTCATTTGCAACATCTTATCTAATAAAGAAGGACTATTCAAATTGACTGTCACACCATAATGGTCAAGATGGCTGTGCCCACAGTGGAGGCCGAGTTCCCTTAACAAACAATCAGCAGGGACCTGAGGCTGCGTGGCACTGGGCTGGGGCAGGGGACCTGAGGCTGCGCCCCCTGCCTGGTTGGGCTTGACAGGGGACCTCAAGGCACACCCCCTGGCCCAGGCCGAGGGACCTCAGGCTGCGCCCCCCCGCTCCTGCAGGACTTAATGGGGGTGAGGCCAGCTGTGTCTGGATCTAGCCCAGTGGGGGTAGGGCCGGCTGGGTCTGGATCTTGCGTGATTTTGAGGTGCACGTGGGTGGGCGGGAACTTGACTCTGGTTCCCATGGCATGCCCCAGACTCTGACAGGAGGAAGATTTTCATATACATTTTTACTAATTTTCTTTCATCTCTGATACTTCTATGCAAATAGCAATATTAAAATATTTCCTCTAATTAATTCCCTTTTAATGTGCATGAATTTTGGCACCGGGTCACTAGTAGTTAATAACAGACAAATGTTTATCAGGTCTGATCTAGAAACATCTCTCTATTTTAGAGCTGGAACTTAGAACAGATTCTTAACTCCTCAAACCAAGCAAAAGAATTTCCATTGTAAAGAAACTTCATTAGAGAAAAAGAAAACTAATAGTATAATAACATATTAGCAGGTATTTAAAATCAGTACTGCATTATTTTATTACTTTAAGAAGTACTGTCACATAAAAATTATTTATGAAGAGTTTAAGAATATAACAACAAAGAGGCAGGATTGAAAAACTGATAAGGTACAAAAACCCCTGGGTGAATAAAGGTGTTGCTGAACAAAGAAAATAATATGGAAAGAAGGAAACATATTCAGAGATTAGGAAAAAAAAATATTTCCTTCTCACTAATAAAATCAGTTCAGATTATTGGCAGATTGTATATATTTCTGAGACCAGGAAAGACAACTGCTTAAGAATGCAGGGTAACAATGTAACTGTGAGAAGGCCAACCCCTATTTTTGTAAAATTACTGTTTGAAATTCTCTGCTATTAGATGATCATTATTCTGTGAGTCAACTCTATTATTTTCTATTATATTCTGTAAATTGACTTTGCTTTCTAGCTGCTTGAATAATAGGAAAGATAAACTTGGCTCTCTGACTTTGCAAGCTAGTCATCTAATGTAAGGTCCAGAAAAACCCTTATTTGGGAGACAAAGGGGGTAGAAAAATATAAATAGGGAAAGCTTCCTCCATGTTTTTGCTCAGAATTTGAAAGACTTTTTTTTTTCTCTGAGCCCGCTGGGGTAATAATAAAGGGTAACTCCGCCCTAACCGGTTTGGCTCAGTGGATAGAGCGTCGGCCTGCGGACTCAAGGGTCACAGGTTCGATTCTGGTCAGGGGCATGTACCTTGGTTGTGGGCACATCCCCAGTAGGGGGTGTGCGGGGGGCAGCTGATCAATGTTTCTCTCTCATCGATGTTTCTAGCTCTTTATCCCTTTCCCTTTCTCTCTGTAAAAAATCAATAAAATTTATTTAAAAAAATAAATAAAGTGTAACTCCATTTCTCTAAATGATGCTTGGTTTTTCTCTGGTCTTCTGTAACAACTGAAATGGGAAAATTGAACTGGAACATGTGGTGTTCCTCTGATCAATTTTTAAATTAGTGTAACAGCTTAAGTTCAGGTGTAAATACTATAAACATAATAATAAAATTGATAATATGGATCACCCAAGCCAACAATAAGAAATAATATTATGCCTAAAAATAATTCAACATCTTCATCATTTTACAACTGGTGGAGTGTCTACCATTTATAAAGCATTGAGTTAGACACTAGGTAGAGGTGACAAAGATGAATTAACTTGTAATTAGTAAAAAATCTTCCAAGCTAACTAATTAAGGAATCCACATACTAGAAGTCATTATAAGTTCTAGCAAATGGTCGAGTCCCTTGCTTTCTAACATTCAGGTTCAAATTATCTGAATAAATATTGATGAAAATATTTATAGAAATGTCTATATTTTGTTTGCAGATAATTCCTGGGGGGAGGGGGAGAATAAACTGTGTTATCTTGCAACTTGTTTCCAGAGCTCATCTAGGAGAAGGCATGCACATCTTTCTTAGACTAATTATCTGCAAGGAAAGTAGAATATGCCATGGTTAGGTTGAATCAACACTTATTAAATATTTAATAACTTCAGGCTAATCAGCAGTGAAAGAGCCATCTACACACTTTACATAATGATTGTAATACCCGAGAAAGATTTTGAGTGCATTGGCAGGGAAGCAGCAAAAATCATAGAATTTATGCCATTAAAGAACTGCTACTGGATTTATCATGGAGAAATGCCATGGGAATCAGTTTAGCTCAAATAAACGTATGCTGTCATTCAAGTTTTGTTTTCTAGGGTTCCTTATACCTGAGCATTACAGCACATGGTATATTAACTTGCATTTAAAAATATATATCAGTCCAGAAGGTGAAGAGTAAGCAAGGCAAGGAAACCATCATTTACCATCTAGTGACTGTTAAAGATAAAAACCACTTGTGGTTCTGGTTCTCCAGTGGTTGCTCCTTTCTCTCTATCTATTCTCTTTTTCTAGATTCCCCATAAACTTTGGTGGAGAATCTGTTTTCACACTTGTCTTCTCATGATATACTTATTTTGTAGAATTTCATTTACTCTTCTGTTCTTTTAAAAAAATAAAAATTAACTTGTTTTTCCCCCTGAGATTAAAAGCAACCAATGTTTTGAATAAAAAGAAATTATGCAGATCTGACCTATAAAGTAGAACGTTAACTTCTTTCTGAAATTCTATTCCTTGAATTTTATGTTTATCCATCACTTGTTGACTTATGATTTATACAACCAGCACTGTTTCTTGCCTGAGTTTTAGCTATGCATTAAAATGTTGGAACTGGATTTCTGACAGATAACATGAAAGTCAAAATATAAAAAAACTTAACTTAGCATATTTTGCCCCAATCATCCTAATAAAATGCCAGTTTAAGTTGGTGTTTATACTTCTTCAACTTTCATGTACTTTGAATTAATTAGTAAGACATAAATTTTACCTCTTAAATATTTCCTGGATACATTTCTGCCCTCTATCTTCATTGCCATTGCCATTACTTTAATTCAATTACTTATCTTTTTATAAACCCGATTTTCTTGCTCCTATCTCCCCATACTCCTAACCCCAGTTCATCCTGCACCATGGCTGAAGTGATCTAGTTTAAGCTGCTCAGAACATATGAAACCCTCCACAATTTAGTTCAACATTTCATATATACTTCCATTTCCTGACTCAAAGCTTCAGTAATTAAACTGCTTAATCTTCCCTGCTTCCCTTCCTTTCAAAAACATTTGATATTTTATACTTTGGTGCTGCTTCCTTACATTGATTCTTCTTCCTGGACAGCCCTGACCCCACCCATTCGATAACCTTACTCCTCTTCCTTGGGGTTTTTACTCTTTTCTTAGGACTAAATTTGCATTGACTTCCCCTAGAAAGCCCTCCTGACCTTTTTCTGCTGGACTTGGTATTGTGCCTCTGCAGTTCTTCCTCACCGTATTGGAAACTCCTGATGACTGGGACCATTCCTTTTCACCAATGCTTTTTCAGTGCTCCACAGAATCTGTAAAGCAACTGATCAGCAGATGTTTAAACAGTGAGTGCAAAAGAGAATAAATGGAAGTGACCAACAAAGGAATAGACAAAATGCATCAATTATGGAATCCAACTCTTTACCTCTTTGCTATCTACACTAATAAAAGAGAAACATGGTAATTAGCGTATGACCTCTACCCTTCCCATTGGCTAAACAGCATATCCTTATGCAAATTAACTGCCAGCCTTGCACTGAAGAGAACAGGGAGGCTTGCTTGCTCCAGTGACTGCGGACTCCAACGTTCCCCGCCTGACTTGCCGGCCTCTCAGCTGCAACTCTAAGCAACTATGTTGCAAATATAGAAGCTAAACAAAACCCCAGAAACCGGCTTTCAGTCAGCCGGGCTTCAGCCAGCCTGACCACAACATTGTATCAATGTTTTCAGGAGTGAGGCCTCAGAGCTAAAGCTGGCCCAGAATGAAAAAGAAAAAAGGAGCGGTTGGGAGCTTCAGTCCCCCGCCAGCCTGAAAATGGCCCTCAGCCCTTCAGCCAGCCTGGCCAGGCACCCCAGTGGGGACCCCCCCCCTGATCCAGGACACCCTTCAGGGCAAACCAGCCGGCCCCCACCCGGGCCCTGCTCTGTGTGTGACAGGGTAGAGCCATAACCTCTCCATCGGCCCTGTCCTGAGTGTGACAGTGGCAGCGCCCCAACCCCCTGATCGGCCCTGCTCTGGGCATGACAGGGGGGAGCTCCCCAATCCCCTGATCGACCCTGCTCTGTGTGTGACAGGGGGTGGCGCCGCAACCTCCCCATCAACCCTGCCTTGAGTGTGACAGGGGGCGGTGCCCCAACCCCCCAATCAGCCCTACCCTGAGCATGACTGAGGGGGGCATCGCAACCTCCCAATCCGCCCTGCTCTGTGCATGACAGGGGGCGGCGCCCCAACTCCCCAATCGGCCCTGCTCTGAGCCTGACCAGGGGCTGCACCTAGGGATTGGGCGTGCCCTCTGCCACCCGGGAGCAGGCCTAAGCCAGCAGGTCGTTATCTTCCGAGGGGTCCCAGACTGCAAGAGGGCACAGGCCGGGCTGGGGGACCCCCCCCCCAAGTGCACAAATTTTTGTGCACCGGGCCTCTAGTCCTATATAATAAAGAGCTAATATGCAAATGGTTGTCACCCTCACACAGTCATGCCATATGGCTCAGACACTCAACATTGGGGAGAGAGGAATGGGGACCAGCCAGGCACAAATGAGCTCGCAAGAGAAGAATGGGGACCAGCCAAGCTGTGGCCTGGGAGAGGGACAAGCCACACACCCCGTGGTCTCAGGCACCAGTGGCTGGGACTGCGCCTGTGCCCCAGGAGAGGGACAAGTCACCCGCTCCACAGTCCTGGATGCCTGTGGCTGCAGCCCAGGTGAAATCTCCCACCCATGGTCCCCTGTGGCTGTGGCTAGCCTGGGCAAAGCTGGCCTGGGTCCTGGGTGCCTGCGGCCAGCCAGAGGGAGGAAAGCCCAGGTCCCAGGTGCCTGTGATCGGCCAGAGGAGGGAATCCTGGGTCCTGGATGCAGGGCGAGGCAGAGGCAGTTAGGAGCTATCAGGCCAGCAGGGGAGCAGTTAGGGGAGATCAGGCAAGCAGGCAGAGGTGGTTAGGGGTGATCAGGCAGGCAGAGGTGGTTAGGGGTGATCAGGCAGGCAAGTAGAGGGGTTAGGGGCAATCAGGCAGGCAGGCAGGCGAGCAGTTAGGAGCCAGTTGTCCCAGATTGCAAGAGACAGTCTGACATCCCCCAAGGAGTCCCAGATTGGAGATGGTGCAGGCTGGGCTGAGGGGCCCCTTCCCCCCACTTCCCCCTGTCTCGTGCATGAATTTTGTGCACTGGGCCTCTAGTAACTTTATAATTACCACTTTGATGAGTGTGGTTTCTCACTTCTAGGGTAATGATTAGCAATTTTATAAACATGGCTTTAATAGTCCTCCAGCATCTACTTAAGTACTGGACATCTCCCATTTGGATGTTGGACTATTATCTTCCCTGCAAGGGCAGTCACCATTCTTCCATGTTGATCCTTTAAAATCTGACTTTTCCATGTTATTATATGTCCTTTGGTAATCTAATCAATTATAAGAATATGATATATTCTTTTCTTGTGGTATTTTTTTCTGAAATTACTTCTTTCTTTTAAATTTCTTCACTATAATTACACTTTAAATTCTCATAGTTTTGTTCTTAAGTAGCAGTATACTACTAGATTTCTTTCCTTCCTTTCTCTTCTTTTAAATACATTTTGGTCTGATCTGGCTCTAATCTTACTAGTACTTTTCTTAATTTCATTTTACTTTTCAAATAAATAAACTGCCCCTCCCACAACATTATGGTATTTTGCTGAACTGTCCAAAAATATCTGTCCTAAACTATCTTTCACTAAAAAATGGATAATATATAATTCATTTTTTTCAATCTCTCTTTCCTACTCTTTCTCTCCCTCCATCCTTCCTTCCCTTGCTTCCTACTCTTCTTTCACTTTTATTCTTTCTTCATCTGTCAAGAATTCATTCTTGAATTTTGCACACAACTTTAAAAGTAACTTGGGGGTAAATAATCATTAATGAATGAATGGATAAAAAGGTACTGTGTTCTTAGTTCTTTTCTTGGGGTCAGTACCCATTGGCTCTTTGATCTACATCATATTTATTCATGTTTTTCTGCCTCTGCTTCTGTGATGATACCTTCACCATATCATAATACTTGCTAATTTAAAAAAAATGCTAATATGTGCTTTATCATACTTAATCTAAGGAGTCAGACAGTTTGGTGACAATAAGAGGACTGCCATTAAAGAAATTAAAAAAAAAAAATTAGAAAGCTGTAGATCAGTGGTTCTCAACCTTCCTAATGCCACGACCCTTTAATACAGTTCCTCATGTTGTGGTGACCCCCAACCATAAAATTATTTTCGTTGCTACTTCATAACTGTAATTTTGCTACTGTTATGAATCATAATGTAAATATCTGATATGCAAGATGTATTTTCATTGTTACAAATTGAACATAATTAAAGCACAGTGATTAATCACAAAAACAAGATGTAATTATATATGTGTTTTCCGATGGTCTTAGGCGACCCCTGTGAAAGGGTCATTCGACCCCCAAAGGGGTTGCAACCCACAGGTTGAGAACCTCTGCTATAGATAATAGTGTCTTAAAAATTTACATTTCAGAATAATTCTGATATTTTTCTTTAGAGTAAATAACTATTCTAATTGCACTCTTTTGTACATATTGATTAATATTCTATATTAGGGACAAAGTTTTGACCTCGCTTTAGTAAACAGACTTATTGTAAATCTTAGACAAATGATTTAATGTGGACCAAATGGAAACAATACTTCAGAAGGGGGAGCAAATTCACATTTGAAAGTATTAAAACTCCTCAAACAGCTTTAGCTAAAATCAAGACTAAACCAGAAATCCAAAATAGAAGTCCTCTCAGCCAAGTTATTACCTTTTGTTGATGCTTCCTCTGCGGTTACTCTGTCTAAGGAAGGAGATTCTAAAGCTAGACAGACTATTTGCTTTTTAATAGCGAGTTAGCCAGACCATCAATTGCTTGATGATGCTGTGGCTCTGAATACAGTGCAGGGTATTAGATTAATGGCTTTTTCTTGAGTTGGGAAATAAAAAGCAGGACCCCTGTTTCCCGATTTCAGAATTCTTTGTTCCCTGAACCACAGAGAGGATTAGTTTGAATAGTGGTGTGTAAAAAGGATTCAGTCTTACAGATCCTATCACATTTTATCACTCTGGTAAGGGAGGGTTCAATGTAATAAGACATGGTATTAACTGTATTTTGCTTTTTTTAGGAATTTTATATAGATTAGTACCCTTGGACTCTTTTTCTGGTTTTCTTT
The DNA here is from genome assembly GCF_000412655.1 of Myotis brandtii. Taxonomy (NCBI): domain Eukaryota; kingdom Metazoa; phylum Chordata; class Mammalia; order Chiroptera; family Vespertilionidae; genus Myotis; species Myotis brandtii. The sequence continues at coordinate 568,439 of NW_005371132.1, forward strand.
CTTTTCTTTTCTTTTTTTTTTTTGTGACTGATGATAGTGGGATTAGCACAAAAAGGAGGTAATGGCGACAGGGGTGGAGGGGATTTTGAAGGTGCAGCTTTGATACATATCGGAGGTTTAGGACTCACAGGAAAACACTGTCCCACATCCTTTGTTCAGAAATCTCCATGATCAGGATCCAACAGGGAAGTCTCAGTGGTTTTTAGTTTCTGCCTAATGGAAAATAAGCAGAAAAGATCTCTCTTTGGTAGCACTCTGCTGCTAAGTTGTCTATCAGTCAATCTGCAGTCTCACAAACAGAAATGAATGAACACAAAAGCAGTTTCCCTAGTTGGGATTCTGCGTCCCCATCCTCAGTTGCTACAGCCACCACTTCTCCCCTCTGTATTCACAACCACAATCTCTGTTTAGTATTTAATTTCTTTTCAGCAAACACTGAGCACCAGGCATTGTATTAGGCGTTGAAGGGGAATAGGAGATGAATATAAAGCCTGGCCTTTGCCCTTGTTCTCATTGTATCTCAGAGTGAGTTACTTGTTTGGTAATCTAGATTAGAAACTAGCCACCCAAAAAGCACCTGGTGGCATAACTAAGTAAAAAGACACTAACTATAGCAAGCCACGGGAAATAGGATCAGGTTATAGCATAAGGTAGATGGACAGGGACTATAACAACACTTGGATGCCAAACAACTATAGTGAAGATGCTCTCATGGGGATCCTCCCAGCTGACTTTGGTTTTTAGTGCTACTTGGAGTTAAAGCAGACACACAGTGCTTCTCTTTGCAAACAGATATACACGCTGAAAAGATATCCAATAAACTTGATCAGCCTCTGACATTTAATAATTAACAGTTTCAGAACATTTTTTATTATTACTTTAAATTTAGATAAACTGTGAATATCAAAACTGAAAGTAATAAAGCCTGTTTCATTCTTTTGTCTTGTCTAGTGATGATGATTTGCATAAATCACCATTTTCTCCAAAAGAAATATGGATAATACATTATGCAAATATTTTCTTTTCTGCTTCTAATTTATAGAACATACAAAATTACCATCTTTATTTTAGAAATACAAAATCTGAGACATTGAACTGGTGTATTGACTTCTAAAGGGCAGGAAACCAGGATTAGAATTCCTAATTTTAGAACCAGAATCTACATTGCAGGCAGAAATAGGTTGTCCAAAAAAGATACTTTTGCTACAGTTCTTTGGTCTTTATCAGCTTATTTGCTTTCCAGCTAGATTTTTTAACATGCTCAAGAAATCTCTAGAACAAGGCGCCTGTACTGGGCAAGGGAGAGAGGGGGCACGTGCCCTCCCCTTTTATTTGGCATAGGTGGTTTGATAGGAAGGAATTTTTCGAGTAAGAGGAAATCTTTTTGACTAATGGTACTTTCTTTCCAAATTCATTGCATTGGGAAGACAACATAAAATAGTCACTCCTGGCTACCAAACCCGGCTTTAGACTGCTAATATTTGGAGTTTAGGTATTTTAAATTTAGCATTTTCATGTGCTTTAATGTTAAAGACACGCAAGTTAAAAATTAACTGTATTTCCAAGATGCTGCAACACTTTTGTAAACTTCATGAATTGTTTACACTTTTCCCTTTCATACTTCCAAATAGTTTGCAAATAGCTAAGAAATTCACTGTGACGGTTTTAAGCAGCCTGCTGTTGATGCAGTGCCTAACATATTTTGACACACATGGGAGTTTTCCAATACATAAATTGCTATTGTGTTTCAGCATTTCAGCATAACTCAAGTTTCAACCACCTGCATTAAAAACAAATGATGTAAGTTATTTTCTTGGCAACTGCCACTGCTTTTGGCTTTATTTTAAGAGGAACCTTGCAGGTCTTGCCAGTAGCAAAGGAGGAATACTTATATCTTAAGACAACAACAAACAATAGATTCTTAGGCCTGAGAAGGACGTCAAACCCAGTCAATCCCCCTGTTCCCAAGAAGAACCATCTCCACTCCTGGTAAACATTCAACTGCATGTCATGGCATCAGCTCTTTCACCAGTAGGGCCTCATCTCTTGAATTATGTATTATCTATAAATGTATTCTTTTAAAATTAAAATAACTGTGGGGTAAGGTAAGATTTAGTGGAAAGAGAATAGGGTCTTGAATCCAAAGGACTTAATTTCAGTTCCAACTTCTTTTTTTTCGTTTTTTAGAGAGAGAGGAAGGAAGAGGGATAGAGAGATAGAAACATCAATGAGAGAGAAACACCAATTGGCTGCCTCCTGCACATCCTCTATTGGGGATCGAGCCTACAACCCAGGCATGTGCCCTGACTGAAATTGATCCAGTGACTTCTTGGTTCAGGGGTTGATTCTCAACCACTGAGCCACACTGGCTGGGCTCCAACTCCATCTTTGATCCTGTGTACAACTTGTGATATTTTTTTAAATCATTCTGAAGCTCATTTTCTTCATCAATAAAATGGGCATAATAACAACTTCATAAATTATTGTAAGGATTAAATGATATAACCTATGTAAGTTTCTAGCATAGTATTTAGCAACATAGATGGATGTTTTCTTTAATCCTCACATGAGCAGGATGAGAAAGAAGTTATCTGTATTTCAAAGAAGAATCTGAAGATAAGAGTGATGATGTGATTTCTTCAAGTCCTATTCTAAGTAAATAGGAATAACCAGGATGATCAAATAACCTCTTACTTATGTGAACACTGAGAAAGAAGACACCTACTAAGAAGAGCTCCTGGTGGTTAACTGGGCTCAATTTTTAAAAAATAATCCAGCAGCCATTTCTATATAGGGGCCTCTCATACAAACTGCACTTCAGGAAGAGGCCTGCACTGAACTACCTGCCTCTGAACTGAATTGTACTATATTTCTGCCATTTGAGCCAGTCTTTGTAGAGGGGTTCCTATACTTCTATTTCAGCCAATGGGACTGAGGCTTTTCCCATCTAGTCATAGCTGCATAGCTTCAAACAATCTGCACAGCTCCAAACAATCAGTGCAGCTCAATTTTAACCAATTAGGACAGTATCTTTTGGACCAATCAAACTGTGAGGATTTTGAGTCCTCATTTGCGTGAGGCCAGATCAATCAGAGACCAGGGGCAGGGTCTTCTGTTTAGATAAGCCAACTCCTCTCTAGCTCTTAAAGCACATTTTCCTTTCCATGGAACTCTAAAGACTGCATCTCTCTGGCTGAGCTGAAACACCAAAGATGTCTCACTGGAGCAGAGCAGAGCAGACCAGCACAGCACAAAACAGACTAGCTTGCAGCAGAGCAAAGAAGAGCAGAACCAGCAGGAGCAGAGCAGAGCTGTCTAGCCAGAGAGGGGCCTGGCCCTAGGGCTGCCTCACAGCTGTGCTGTTTTCACGGTCATATTGTATCACAATTGAGTTGTTCCACAGCTATTCTGTTCTCACAACAGTGCTGTATCACAGCTGAGCCGTTCTGCACTGAATAAAGTTTCCTCCTTCACCACACCCCAAAATGGGGATCCCTGTTGGCATTGAATTGGTACCAATAACCATTGTTTGACACTTGCCAAAGCAAATAAACTTTGGAATCTTCACGTTTCCCAAAATTTCAAATCTATCTCTCAGTACCCTATTGAGTAAATATGGTGTCCATTTTTTTTCATACTTCTTACACCATAGATAAAAGAAGTCAAAATAGAACCAAGATTACCACCTTAGCAAATAGTTCATTATCATTATTGCAAAGACAGGAATTAATGGTATGTGTTAACTGAATTTTAAACTGTAATGGTTTTCATGATTATGTATTACATGCCTTTCTTTCCTGCTGAACTGAAAGTTTCAGGAAAGCAGGGAACACATGTGAATGGTCTAACCTAGCCCTTGATACATAATTGTTATCTATAAATATTTAAATGAATACTGTTAATTGAGGAGTAAAATTTTTTTCATATATTCTTGTTTCTATTTCAGAAATTTTTATTTAGAATCTACATTTTCTTTCTCTCATAAACAAAATAAAGTCTCATTGTTAAGGAGTCTGTAGAAAATATAGACAAGATAAAAGAAAAAATACAATTCAGCATGTCATAGTTTGATTTTTGCTTTTTTAAAAAGAGTTGAAAATCAATTTTAGTTGGATGTAAGAAACTATAGATGTTTCCCTGGGGATTTCTTGTTGTAATCACAGGGCTCTTCTCATAACAAAAGATAAAGCTTAATAATGACACTGTTTGCTTTTAAGATTCAGCAAGATGTTCCAAGGAAATATGGCAAAAACCTCTCCACATTTTTCAGTTTTGTTATCATTTTGGTAACATTTTAGGGAAATACTCCCTTTTGAACATTATAATTAACTAGAGGCCCGGTGCACAGATTTGTGCACCCATGGGGTCCCTCAGCCTGACCTGAGCCCTCTCACAATCTGGGACCCCTTGGGGGATGTTGGACTGCCAGTTTTGGTCAGATCCCCGCAGGCCAGGCCGAGGGACCCCACCGGTGCATGCATTTGTGCACTGGACCTCTAGTATGCATATAAGATCTTTGGTTAATTTCCTCCTGCCCACCCTCCTCCCCCATTCCCTCTGAGATTCATCAGTCTGTTCCATGTTTCCATGCCTGAGTGTTGAGCGTCTGCCCCTTGGTGGTCAGTGAACACCATAGCTACCGGTCAAATGGTTGAATGGTCATTTAGGCTTTTATACATATAGATATATCTTTTCATTCTGCCCATTGATTTTCCAACAGTAATGCAGGAATATTTCTTAGTACATCTTTAATACCTCTAATGTGTTCAGATTAATTTTGTCATCTTAAACCATCTGAAAACTTCAACTTTTAAGGATACTACATAGATAGCTAATATTTTAGCTCTGAACACTTTAAAATCTGACTGAAAATATGTCTTATATACTTTCATACATGGAGCAAGAATTTGTTTCAATATTGAATTATGGAATCATAGCTTTTAGTTTAAAATTCCATGATGGCTTATTTAATTCATTTATTTAGGCCCGGGGACTTGAGAGTGTTTTAAAACTTGTCAGTTAAAATTTTTTATGATGCATTTTTTAAAATATATTTTATTGATTTTTTACAGAGAGGAAGGGAGAGGGATAGAGAGAAACATTAATGAGAGAGAAAGATCCATCAGCTGCCTCCTGCATGCCCGTTACTGAGGATGCACCCACAATCAAGGTACATGCCCTTGACCAGAATCGAACCTGGGACCCTTCAGTCTGCAGGCTGACGCTCTATCCACTGAGCAAAACCAGTTTGGCTTATGATGCATTTAAGATGGCATTTATCCTCCTATGTAATAAATATGTAATATGCAAATTGACCATCACTTTCTCGCACAAGATGGCCACCCCCATGTAGTCAAAGATGACTGCCCCCATGTGGTCACATGATGGTCACCACAAGATGGCAGGCAGGAGAGGGCAGTTGGGGGCGACTGGGCCTGCAGGGGAGGGAGGGCAGTTGGGGGGGACCAGGCCTGCAGGGGAGGGCAGTTGGGGGCGACTGGGCCAGCAGCGGAGGGCAGTGGGGGCAATAGGGTTGGAAGGGGAGCAGTTAGGCGTCGATCAGGCTGGCAGGGGAGTGGTTAAGGGGTGATCAGGCAGGCAGGCAGGCGAGTAGTTGGGAGCCAGCATTCCCAGATGGTGAGAGGGATGTAAGACTGCTGGATCCTGTGGGATCAGGCCTAAAACGGCAGTTGGACATCCCCCGAGAGGTCCCAGATTGGAAAGGGTGCAGGCTGCGCTGAGGCACACCCCCCAGTGCACAAATTTTGTGCACTGGGCCTCTAGTTTTAAATAACTTTGTTTGCTCTTTATTCTTATTTTTTGAGAATAGAACTTTTTAAGTTATGTTTTTTTTCTATCTTTTGACACACTTTAATTATACTCACTTCTTTCTTAGAGCATCTAAACATCTTTTTAATGTTCATGTTTTAAAAATAAAATGGTACAAGTATATAAATAAAAAAATAGAACTAAAGGATTTATATTAAAAATTAGAGTTTCTTGCCCCTCACCCTTCCTCACCCCTTCCTACACTCATTTCTACTCTTATTTAACTCTTTTAGCTATAAATTTTTATATACCTCCATATGTTAAAGTAGTATTTTAAAAATGCTCTTTATAGATGTTTCCATTTTAAATATGAACTATTTACTAATTGAGTTTTAAGCTACTATCATTATCCTTCTTTCTCGATCTCCCCACATTTTGTCACAATTTTTGGTTAAGTCAACAGCCAGTGTTTGCATTATTACTATTATGTAAGTATTAGTCATTACTGAGCCAAATAATGTACTATTATTTTAATAATACACTGCCTTTTGTCTGTCCTGGAGTTCATACTTCTTTTTGTTTTGCTTAGTTTTCTACTTGCCTGTCAATAATCCTTTATCAAATGTTCCAACAGATCTGCCTAGTAATAATTTTATTCAAACACTCAAAAATCAAGATAGTCATAGTTTCATTTATTATTATTCTTGGAAGCTACCCACTCCCAGCTCTTTAACCTCATGCTCTAATATGGACTATTTCTTTCTAGACCTATTGCACAAGTGCTGCCCTGGAACTTATTTTTTAATTCATTTTTTTTATTTTGTTCTATTTATTGATTTGAGAGAGAGAAAAATCCATTGATTCGTTGTTCCACTCATTTAGGCATTCATTGATTGCTTCTTATATGTGCTCTGACCAGGGATTGAATCTACAACCTTGAAATATTGGGATGACACTTTAATCAACTGAGCTACCTGTCCAGGAATGGAACTTCCTAATAAATTTTCTATATGGAACCTACTGTTTCCTTCATTCCATGTCAACCTTTTTCTTTCATTTGTTTTACCAAAATATGTCTTCCAGCAGCCACTCAAGAAGGCAGAAATGGGTAGTAAACTTTTGTCTTAATAGGTGTTAAACATATCTTTATTCTACAATTTCATTTGATTGATAATTTGAATGAGAATAGATTACTAAGGTAAAATAATTTTGCCTGAGAAGTTGAAAGGCATAATTCCTCAGTGTTTTAGCGTCCAGTGTGGCTGATGAAAATGGCTATCATGATTTTCTTTTTTTGTATTTTGGTATTTGTTTTTGCATCATTTCTGGAAGCTTTTAGAATTTTATTTTATGCCTGTTGTCCTGAAATTTTTATTTCACTCATTAGCCTAGTCATTCTGTGAAATTTTCATATGCATAATTTATTTCTCTGTAATATTTAAGTTCTTTATTTTGATGGTGGAGTGGGGATGAAGTTACATAATGGTTAGATTTTTGGATATTCCCTATTGATTCTCTGGGACTATCACAATTTATCTAATTTTCCCCATATTTTTTTATGATTTACTTGGCTTTATATAGTTGGACTTCTAATTTTTAATTTCAATTTTATTTGAATTTAAAGGTCTGTTTATTATATATATTATCTTTTTCTCCTATTAATGATAGACTCACCTTTCCCTGGAATGTGATTACTAAACCCACCCGTCCCTGGAATGGCGATGACTTACTGTAAATGTGATATGGCCCCAACCCAGAAGGAACACCTTGTATGGACATATACACTGACTAACCAACCAGCTCTCGCCAAGCACCCCAAGCCCTCGTGCCTTCCTCATTCTCCTTAAGGAGTTCTAACCGCTGCACGGGCTGCTGCTCTTCCCTTGCGATACAAGCTCGGCAGGTCTTTTCTCTAATAAAGCCTGTGTCAGCTCGTTTTCGGCCTCCAACTGATCTTTCAATTAGCAGTTATGTTTATCTTTTTGTTTGTTTGTTTGTTTATTTATTTATTTATTTATTTATTTATTTAAAACACTATGTCTTCTCTTGATCCTAAATGTGTGTGTGTGTGTGTGTGTGTGTGTGTGTGTGTGTGTGTGTATTATACATAATTTTTATCTACTCTCTATATGTAGTTTTTCTTTTCTTCCTTCCTTTTTTCCCCCTTACTTTTTTGTGGTAGCTTTTGTTTGGTATTCCTTTGATTTTGCTTTTTACTGTGAATACATTCTTTAAATAATAGTTTATCTTGATTTGTCCATTCATATTTCAGAGCCAGATTAGTTAACTCTATGGTGAGCAGGAAGAGAGCCAGCCTTTTTATTTAAATTAGTTTTATTTGTCAATTACAGTTTACACTCAAAATTATCTGTCTGAGTTTTGGATGTACAGCATAGTGGTTAGATAATCATGTATTTTACAGACTGGTGCCCCCAATATTTCAAGGTGGATACTTGAAATACTGGGGAGACCCAGCCTTTTAATTGATGGACCACACAATGTCACAACGAGGACTTCTTTTCTCGTGCTATAGACTTATACACAAAAAGTTCCCTTTTCCAGCTTCTTGTGGCAGAATGGAAAGAGAAAATCCTTACATCCAATATCTAGGCAAGAGAATGAGGGGGAACCAGGAGTGTGCAGTGAGTAGACTTCACCCCATCTCATTTTCACTGTCACACACCCTTCTACTCTCCACTGTGCCCCTGTCACAAAGTCTATAGCCTTTCAGGGAATAGACAGCTGTTGTCCTGCTAGTGCAGGGGGATGTGGGGAATAATCCCCTTCTCACAGGCATGGAGAAGGGGACCTGCAACATTCTAACTGCCCTGTATACAGTCTTCCAGCTCGTCTTTTCAGTCCTTGCCCATCCTATTTCCTTGGTACCTCCAAAGTTAAATCTCTCAAAGGCTTTAGGTCAGATTGCCTCACTGCTCCTCAGTTCACCTGCAGGCACCTGGATTGTTACTTTACCCAAGCAAATCAGTTATCATATCTTCTGCTTTTTGTCCTCCAGATATTTATTGAAACTTTTTTGCTATAGTATCTCTTCTGTTGTGTTATTTTCCATGGGGGTTAATAACAATTTTTATTTTCTGTGATGTCATTTGTGCATTTTACTGCCGACAGCTCACTCAGAGTGTAACAGTGTCAGCCATCTGCTTCTTCTTCTTATCGTGTTTTCTTTTCATGATATGTTTTATTTTCATAGAAATAGCATTTTCATACATCCTATACAGACTTCCAAAGCATTTACAAAATGTCTTTGGCTCTTGCTTTTCACAGGTGATCTGTAATGTTGGCATGTTAGTGTGATGCTAATCATACTTTCTCTTGCACTGCAAAATTTTTGAGGACCCTGTGATGGTTCTTCTGTGTTTCATTTAGTAGCATTCTGTAGGGTGATGGGTTTGAAATCTTTCCCAAACTTTATCATATTAGGCTTATTTGTATAATTCTCCAAAGCCTTGCTTGCTCAGTCCTTGCTGCTGCACTGTGTTGGGATCTTCAGACACTTCTCACTCTGAAGCGTTCGAACGCTCTATAGAGGAAGTCCCTGAAGACCATGATTTCCAGCATTTCTCCTGGGTTCCCCTCTTTTTCTTTTCTCTCTCTTTTTATTTTATGCTTTTCTTTCTCAGTTTTCTCCTGGGACCATTTACAGAATTGGCAGCCCTCCTACTACTTACTACCTGCCAGGTAGTTTTCAGGGATTTGCTATTTCTTTCTGGCTAGAATTGAAGTATTCATTGGTATGATTGGGTGTATCAGACTGACCTTGGAGGACTGTCAGACAGTTCTCACACAAAATCACAGATGGCTCACTTTTTCCAATTTTAAGATTTGTACAGTTATTGCCTTTCTGTGTACTCAGAGGGAAGAGAGAAATGGTGAAGGTAATTTCTGTTTCCCTAGTGATGAGCATAATACCAGTGGACCAATGATTACAGTTACATGTATATAAAACTTTATAGTTAGGGGGATTTCCAAAGAATGTTGGCAATAGTAATTTTCTGCTTAATTTTTGATGTTATTTCAAAATTTGGCCATTGTTACATATTACTAAATATTTTTAGGGCAAACTCAGGAGATCTTTTAAAGTCTTTTACAAGACATCATTTAAAATGGTAACTTCATATAATTTTATTTAAATTTAAAACAGTAATATTATGCACAACATTTTAATTTTATTCACCAAGTATGGTAAGCTCTGTCTAATAAGAAAGAAGTCAGATTTTAGAGATGGTTTCTAATACAAGAATGATTGGGTGGCCATTGCTTACTATGTTTCGAAAAGGACAAAAACAATATTTCTTAATTACTTGACTTTCAAATGTCATGCAAAATCTTAGAGCAAAATATCAGACTTGGGTTCATTTGAGATAATTTCAACACTGCCAATGATTTTTTTTCATTTTGTGCCAATGAATTTTAATTCAAATTTCTTTCCATCAAAACTTATCCTATCTTAAAGAGGGAATATGCTAATTGACCCTCACACCATCACAAAGATTGCAGTGCCCACAGCCAATAAGGAGGGAATATGCTAATTGACTGCCACACCCTCAAAGATGGCGGTGCCCACAGCCACAAGATGGTAGCGCCCAGTCCCCTCAGCCCCGCCATGGTGGCAGGCACATGGTAAGGCCGGGTCCACCCCCAGGCTGGCCCAGCCATTCCACGTGCCTGCCTCCAGAGTCTCCCAGTCCCCTCAGCCTCCCAGCCACCCAGGGCAAGCCTGAGGTGCAGGCAAGCCTCGAATGGTGGCTTCCCAGCTGATTCCTGAGGCGCAGGCAAACCTTGGATGTTGGCTTCCCAGCCCCCCAGGGTCGCCTGAGTCTCAGGTAAGCAGGGCTGGCTGAGGCTTGCGCTGCCAGCAGTGGCAGCAGCAGAGGTGTGATGGAGCATTGCCTTCCCCTGATCACCGGGTTGCCTCCCACCCCTGAGGGCTCCTGGACTGTGAGAGGGGGCAGGCCAGACTGAGGGACCTCCCTCCAGTGCATGAATTTTCATACATTGGGCCTCTAGTTTAATATAATAGCAATTCTTATACTCAATAAGTATATTTTAAGTGATGACTATGTACCCCATATATTTCAATGTTGTAAAAAGAAAACTCAGTATCTCTGTAATTATGTGATTAGAAGGAGAAAGGGGGTAGTTATAGAGAAAACATAGTTTTATTTTAAATTCCAGTAGGCTCTATTTGAGTATACTTTTTAGCTAGCTAAGATTGTAGCTGCTATTACAGGCAAAAAATAAAATTAAAATAGAGAGCACATTATGCTTCATAAAAATGTAAACAAGAAATACCTAATAGGAAAGTTTTATCATACAAAGTATCTTTGAGGGTTGTTTTCATTGACCTGTGTTAGAATAATAATACCAGTATTATAGTGCAGTAGCTAAGAGCAGACAATGCTTTAATGTAATATTTGTCAAGTTGTTCAAGGTATATTTGAGTCTCACTTTATTTGTTTGCAAAGTGCACAATCATAGGTTTTTAGTGAGGATTCAAATATAGGGTAGTTTTTGGTAAATTCTATGCAGATTTTGATAGAATCTATGATTTAATACACTGAAAAAATATTCTTTTATGGATCTGGATTTGTAAATCTAATATATGTGTCTTCCTTTCACACCAGTTTGGTTGGCCAATAATGTCTGAACTTACCTGCTCCTACTTGCTCACTGGAACTAATAAATGAAATGATGTTGCTTTGATTAGACAGCAATGAGCTTTATATCCCTAATTCCTGGAATATTATGAGTGCATACAAAGTATGTGTTGAATTAATTAATAGCAAAAATTAAACCAGCATTCTGTATTTATTAGAACCACTTCATTTTAACCTGTAGAATGTCTGCATAATGATTACAAGGTATCTCCAAACCCCACTCATCAGTATTAAATATAGATGAAGGCTCTTGATATAGATAATTTTTCCATGCAATTACAGCTTGGGAATGTATCCTCTATTTTTCACATAGAAAAAGAAAATTTAGACATTTTTTCATGAAAGGATTACCTCCACTTTTCTTTAAAAATATGCAATGGTGAGTTCTTGTACCTTTGTCCAGAAGGTGATGTTCAAGGCACTGGGCTCATTGAGCGATTTAAAGAACTATAATACTTTCTGTCTCATAAAGCTTATGAGACATTTCAAGAGATAAACTAAAGAACTCAAATGTTTTCAGTGCATTAATTAAATAATACACATAAAATCTACAGGTATAAGAGTTAGAGTTGTACAAAGAAGATTACATAAAGAAATTGAGACTTGATTTGGGCTTTGAAGGAAGAGTAGCATACACTATATTTTAATACAAGGAAGAGTGGGAAGAAGAGGAGAGACTTAATAAAACAACGGAAATGGGAGTAGGCTTCGCACATTTAGAGTTCTTGAAGTTATCCATTTTCTTCCTATTTAAAATGGACATTGGTTTCTTCTAACATGAAGTTTGCTAGTAGTGAAATTATTTTAATTTGGTGGCATTTCTGAAAAATAATATGAATATATTGCCACTTAAAAAATGTTAGGGAGGAAAAACTTGGTAACTCATGTTAAAGAACCAAAACTACAATTCAGGCATACATGTTTAGTAATTTATTTTCCCTCCAGGTTTTCCTTTCCATTCTTGAATCAGGTTGTATTTATGACTCTTTTCCCTTGTAGTTTTTAATTGGAAACCCAGTTTTTACCAGCAAAGTAAAACTAGAGGCAATTCTGGTGAGGGGAGTTAGTTACAGGTGGGGTTCTCTAGGAAGCAGCTTCTGATGTGAGGATGAGATACCCAGGAAGGAGGTGGAACCTCAGTGGCGACAGTTTTCTCCAGCTGAGAACGGTTTTATAAGATAGTGAGATATCTGAGTTATTAGCACTCTTCCAATTTCTGGAGGAGTAAGTCTTTTGGTCCTGAAGGGGGATCTGACCAGCATATCAAAATATCTACTTCAGGAGGTAAAGCCATTTGATGGAGATCTGAATTCCAAAAGCATCATTTTGCCTGGATGCAAATTCAGATGAAAGTGTGGGTCATCCAGGAAATATTGTCAATACCAGTCTCCAAGGGCTACTACCCCTTCACTGGAATAAAGAAGAGCTATGGGGCCTGTCCTACTTTGCTTGGGCTGCCACAAAAAATACCTCCCACTAAGTGACTTAGCAATAGAATTTTACTTTCTCACAGTCTGTCGGCTGGAAGTCTAAGATCAGAGCGTCAGATAATTCCATTTCTGCTGAGAGCTCTCTTTCTGGCTTGCAGACAGCCACCTTCTGACCATGTCCTCACATGACCTTCTCAGTATTTGGATGTGGAGAGAGTGCTCTCTGGTATCTTTTCTTTTAAGAACACTAATCCTAGCAGATTAGGGCCTCACCCTTATTACCTAATTTAAACTTAATTACTTCCTTAGAAGCCCCAACCAAGTAAAGAGATAGGCTTTCAACATATAAATTTGGGGGTGGAGGCCCACACATCTATAACAGAGCCAGTTAACTCTGGTTTTCACATATGTTTCTTTATGAAACGGGAGAAATATAAATTATAAATGGTTCCTGTTCCCCTAAAGAAGTGACTGTTTTCACTTTGTTTTTTTTTAAACATTGAGCAACAAAATTTAGGACTACTCCCCCACTCTGATCAACCTCATATGAATTTTTCCTGCATTGACCTTTTTTACAAGTTGCTTGAGTGGTCTTGTATCAGTGTGTGCTGATGATTACATGCCTCATTGAAGAAGTGCCAGGCAATGAATTTTAGTCTAATTTTTTCCCCTCAAAAGCCATTCATTTACTCAATAAGTATATTTTAAGTGACTACTCTGTACCCCATGTACTTCAATTTATGTTTAATTTACCACTACCCCCATTCACAATTATTTACATAACTTATGAAAATTAGAACATCCTCAAATATTCTTGGGTTTAATCTCTAATTTAAAATTAAATTATCAAAAAAATTAAATTATTAAGCAGTGCCAACATTAAAAAGCATTTTTGTTATGTATAACATGAAAATTCCTAGAGTTGTAGTTAGAAATAGCAATAATTTGCTCAACTTTTCAGAGATGGGGTTTAGGTTACAAATCAGTTAGCTACATTGATTGATAATTATGGAAAAAGGATTTTTGAAGTTATAAATGATTGGATTAAGTGGAATCTTTTATAAACATATACATCACAGTATGCCTTCTTAATATTTGACCTTTTGATAACTATCAAGCATCTGCTTTTCTCAACTCTTAATGGACTGTGGAGAATTCACTACTTAAAATAGAGCTCTCTTTTTTCTTTTGAATATCTACTTGACAGTGCAATGTAGAAAGCTATTCCTTTGATATTTGGATATAACAAGAGAGAAGACTGAATATCTTATCGTGTAAATAGTGAAGAAATATTTTATAGGTTTTGGGGAGAGTGGTGGTGAGGGCAGTGTTCAGATAGTAGATGGGGACCTGAGATGAGGAAGTGGAATAAACATTTTTACATTACAAAAGTCTCAGTATTTATTGAGTCCTCCATGTCCTATTTGTCTTTACTTCCTCTTTTGTGTTTAGCAGATTATAGATAACAATGATAGATAAGGTTTGAGAGTCTCCCCTGAACCTGACCCTACTGGCAAGTTGCTCATAAAATCCACAGCACACTTTCTCCCAGGCATAGCATGGAGGATCGAGTCACATTTTAATCTCTTGTTTCTGGAATATTTCAGCTGGAGGGTAGAGAACAGTTCCGTTGTTCTCTGTGACAGCTTTATGTGTTCTTTAGACAATGATGAGCAGTCGAATTTCTTTTCTTCTCTCTTCTTCATTGATTCATATGCCAACTTTAAAAAATTCACTGTTGAAATATGTGACTTGTCACATCCAGGAACTAACATTATCTTCTTGTTAAACTCATCTTACAATACTTCTTAAATGGATTCTGACCTGAGGGCTAAAGCAATCACTTTAAGTTCATCTTTTGTGAAGTTCCTGTAAACTATTTGGAATTCAATCTTGCTGAAGGTGTTTCAAATATATCATCATTTGTAGACACCAATCTTTATTTGTGGTGCCAATTTGGAAAACCACGTTATGCTGCAATACTGTATACCAGTATATATTTATATCTGTCCTTTCAAGTAATGTCAGTCAGAGAGTAACACTTTATATCATCAAAGGCTACCATTTATGAAATGGCTATAAAACAAAGGAATTATTCTGTGAATAATAAGGAAGATTCACAGGACAGAGAAGAGTAAATCCTTCAACAAATAAATATTTTTTCTGAAAATGAGGGCACAAACGAAGTGTTGGTGTGAAACTAATTAGACTGTATTTCAGAAACCCTGAGAAGATTGGCCTAATTCTCGATTGCCTAGAAGCAGTGCTTGAAAACAGGGCCTGTCTATCTGGTGCACCATTTCACTTCCCACACCCCTTGTAAAATGAGCTCTCAAGAGATATTTGTTGAGTGAATGAATGGATGTAAATCCAAGTAAGAGAAAAGCAAGAGGTAAAGCTGAGTGGATCAAGATTATTTTCTGACCACTTTTAGATAAATATTTGACTCTGTAAGGGATCTTGTAAGTCATTCCATCCAACTGACCACTTGCTCTTTTCTGCTTGACAGCCAGAATGCTAGTGACTTCATGTTCAATCCCCTTTCATCTACAATCTTACAGCCTCAAGCAGATGATGCCATTTTGTCATGATGAGAATCATGTACAAGCTAGTGTTTTCTTCGATTGAACTTTTGACTGCCAGAGGTTACTGGTCCAGAGCTTAGAGCAAAATCCAAAACGCAGCTGAAAGGACATGAAAAATAAAGTTCCCACAAAACAGAACATTTTCTACTGGCCCGTGTTTCACACATCTTCTCACAGCAAAAACGTGCTTAGAAGCCAAATTGCCACTTCATCAGGAGAGAGTTTTGTTGGTGGGAGAGCACTCAGGTAGGTCAATAGGAACATACTGTGAGCTGACTGGTACTCTGATGTATGTCTCAATGTCATACTCAAGGCAAGTGAGGAAGCAGCTTTGAGATTCTCTGATTCAGGTGAAATGGTGAGAGAATGTTACGCCTGCCTTGATCTTTGTCAAAGTTTAGCAACCCACCACAGGAAGATCACTGTAATAGATTCTTAACTGTTCCTTCCTATATGTTTAATTCATTCCAATTCTTTCCCCAGAGTGTTATGAGATAAACATTTGGAAAAGAGAAATCTAATCACATAGGCCCCACCTGAAATCTCCAACATATAAAACTCATAAGGCCCCCCACATTTCTCTTTCCTCCTTTTCCCACATAATGAGTACTTATTGAGTACCTACTATGTGCCTGGAACTGGGCTCACTGCCAAGGATCTGATGATGAATAAGGAATATATTAGTAAACCTTTTTTAAAACACTCAAGTAATCCATTCCCCACCACTTCTCAGCCCTGATCTGAAGGATATTTAAATGAGCCCTTTTGCCTTTTTACATAATAATCTTTGTGCCTGCCTCTTACCCTCTCCATTTTTTTGCTTGATTCCTATTCACTCATAAAATCCACCCAGGCCTCTCCCCTGTCCCTCTGTGAGACCTGCACATGCTCTGCATTTCCACAGCACACTCTGGTTTTGTCTCTCATAGCTCTTATGGGACATGCTTTTCTCTGAGAGGAAGCCTAAGTTTTTCATCTTTCTTCCCAGCAGCTGGCACAATGCCTACCGCATAGTAGGCACTTAATAAACATTCACTTCCTCTTCTATTATTTTAGAGGTCATCACTTTCTTGATCAAATCTTATTTTTCAGATGATTGCTTTGATGATGTGGATTTTATTCGTTCCCTCAGCAACCATTTCTTGAGAATCTGCTATGTGTCAGTCATTGCATAGGCACATTTTACTCTCAATTTCCTCAACAGCAACGGTGCTGAAGAAATGGAAGCTTGGATGTGATATTGTCAGTCTCACAGTTTCCCATGTGGCAGAAGTGCTTCTCAAACTCCTATTTATGTAGTTCCAAACCCATGCTCTCATTTTATGCCATGCCTTTTCCTCTGGGATAAAGCATCATTTCCTGTATATTTTATATAGCTGGTAAGAATATATTTCAGTTGAAATTCTGTCATAATAAACTCTTTAAGACCCCTAGAATCACCTGCCACTTGATCAGAATGAGCATATGCCTAGAAATGCCCTTTTCAGTCAGGATCTGAACATATGACAACAGGCACTGAGGACTTTTTGGGTTTTTTTGGTTTTTCTACGTGTTAATAAATTGTCAGAAGGAAAAACAAAATAATTTTTTTTGCACCCACTGCAGGAAGGAGAAAGGTCTAATGAGAACCACACTCTCACTCATTTCTGAGCTTTTGGGTTGAATGCCCTAGTGCTGGTTTGTTTAGAGAAACTTTCTAGCTTCTCCCTTCAATCACTTTTCTAATGGGGGCCCCTGGAGAAATTTTTTTTTTATATTTCTTCTTTCTGTTATAAATGTTATATAAATGCAAGAGCTTGCTTGATCCATATAGGCTGTGGAAACAAGGATGGACAAGTGAAGACTGAGGCAAAGAAAGAAAGAGTTAAGCTACAGTTGATTCTTACCAGTGTTTGTGCAGCAGATTAAAGACGGCTATACATTCTTAGACATTTTTTCCACAGAGAAATGAGATTTATTTCTCCTCCCCTTGAATTTGGGCAGATTCTGTGATTGGTCTGACTGCTATAATGTAGTTAAAGTGGTACCATGATAATTCCCAGGCCCAGTGACAGGTGCTACTTTCTGTTTCTTGGAACTCTCACTCTTAGAGCCCCCATCTAGCTTATGAGAAGCCCAACATAATGACCATGTGAAGACAGTGACTATCTGAAGGGGCAAAAGGGCTCACTGAGCCTGGTCTTCTAGATCTCCTTGCAAGTATCAGGCTTTGACCCCCACCCCACCCTTACCACCACCAGATCAGCCACAGGCTAAATACCACTCAGTGACTGCAATTGATACTACATTCATCTGGAGCAGAAGAATCTTCCAGATGATTCCTTTCTGAATTCCTAACTATATTAATCCACTGAAGTGTGAGGTACTTTGTTGCAATAATAGGTGACTGGAACAATCTGCGCCTAGTCACCAGTTAACAATGACTAAGTGATTCCATACCTGCTGCAGGATTCATTGAACCTCACGGGATCTATTGTGGCTTCCTTTTCTTTGGTGGTCACCAGAATATATGTGCTAGATAAAGGGGAAGACATGGGTTACTTGTGTGTTTTTGACAAAAATCTCTCTAACTTATGATGTTTACCATATGAAATTTTCTAAGCCTCATTTACATCTATTTCCTCTTTAAGTATTCTTACCATTCTGGCTTATGTCATCTTGCATGTGGCAAAGCTAAGGCACAGAGGTGTGGTTGCCTCTCTGTGGTCACATAGCTAATGTTCTCAGAGTGTACTGTATTTCCCTTCGTATAATTTTCAAATTGAATTGATTTTAGGATGATTATCTGTTTAATATCTGTTGCACCAACTAGACTTTCAGCTTTAGGAGGTCAAGAAGCCTCTCTGTCTTTTTCACCACTCTAGACTTAGAACTTAACCCAGTGCCTGACAGAGAAAACACTGCGTCTTAGTTGAATGAATAAATTGATGAGGAATGGCAGGGCTCTGACAGACACCCAGGCTTCCTGATTCAGAGGTGCAGTCTTTTTCTATCAATGAGTGATAAGAAGGCATCAATCAAAGGGCATAGTCACCAACCACAGCCTCCTTTCCCCTCCTCCCTTTTTCACCAGAACATATCTTTGCGAAGGAAATATGCTTGTTGAAAAATCTCCCTAGTGATTATGATATACTTCCTGTTGAGAACTAAGAAACAACACTATTATTCTTCCTCTTAACCACATGCTGCTACATACAAAAGAAATGCTCTGAGAAAATACAATGGTTTTATACTTGGAAAGAAAATGCCTAAAAGCTGAAGGTTCTGCCTTCAATCTTCCAAATGAATGGAGGCTTGAAGTTATAAGAAAAATGAGTTAATCAATTATCAATGACATGAGAGGACAGTTTACTTTTATTTATCTATTTATTTTTAAATCCTCACCTGAGGATGTTTTTTCATTTATTATTATTATTATTATTATTATTATTATTTTAGAGAGTGGAAGAGAGAGGGAAAGACAGAGAGAAATATTGATGTAAGAGAAACACGTCGATTGGTTGCCTCCTGCACATGTCCTGACCAGGGCTTTGGCCTGGGAGGAGCCTGCTACCGAGGTACATGCCCTTGACCAGAATTGAACCCAGAACCCTTCAGTTCACAGGTCGACTCTATCCACTGAGCCAAACCTGCTAGGGGCAACAGTTTACTTTTAAACATTTCAGCGTTTCTGGCTAGTAGATACAGTAGCTCCCATAAAGATAACTCTGTAAGTTGCTACTACCAATGTTTTCCTAAATGCTTCTGAACGTTAAAAGGCCCTTAAACTAAATGTCAGGTGTCAAGAATTGTTAGTGGTTCTCAATCACTGTCTGCAGGCCAGCATAGCCAGGGAATAAGAAACTGCTTCCTAGGATGCTTGTCCCTTCCTTTTTGTGCTTCAGGGATTCTCAGCTAACTGAGCAGTGGACCAACTGACCGATGCAATTAGGGAAAGGCTGTTATGAACCTTGTGTTCTGGCCAGCTAGAATTCACAGGTGGGTTTCTTAGATCTGAGTGTCTAGGATGCCGTGGTCTATAGATATGGTTCGTGAAATTTATGCAGGAGCCTGGCCGGCATGGCTCAGCGATTGGGCATTGACCTATGAACCAGGAGGTCCTGCTTCAATCCCGTTCAGGGTACATGCCTGGGTTGTGGGCTAGATCCCCACTAGGGGGCAAGCAGGAAGCAGCCAATCAATGATTCTTGATCATCATTGATGTTTATATCTCTCTTTCATTCTCTCGTCCTCTTGGAAATCAATAAAAGAATTTTTTAAAAATTTATGCAGGATGGGGCTAAAGGAATACTGATACCTTAACATAATTAGAATCAGGTTTCTCTAATGTCTTAGACTAGCAGCTGCTTCTTCCTGGAGTCAGAACTAGCCCCTGCAATGAGAAGGAAATAAAGAAGAGGCAGAGTGGAGGAGGAGGAGGAGGAGGAAAGAGAGTGAGCACAAGAGAGGAAGAGATGTCTGTAAGTAAAATGATTTTCTGGGAACGTATATTTGTATACTCACATGCCTCGGTTTCTCTAATGTCTTAGACTAGCAGCTGCTTCTTCCTGGAGTCAGAACTAGCCCCTGCAATGAGAAGGAAATAAAGAAGAGGCAGAGTGGAGGAGGAGGAGGAGGAGGAAGAGGAGTGGGAGGGGGAGGAAAGGGAGAGAAACAAGAGAGAGTGAGTGTGAGAGAGGAAGAGATGTCTGTAAGTAAAATAATTTTCTGGGAACGTATATTTGTATACTCACATGCCTCAATGAAAACACTTTTGGGTCAGAGTTATGTGTAAAATAAGGTGCTTTAAGCTTGACTGTCTCTAGTAGACAACTGACGTCAGCAGAAAGGAGTCCAGAAAAAAACCGTCCAGTCTATTGAAGCTAGGTGCTGACCTTTTCCTTTTCACAGTCATTTCTGCAAGAGTGTTCTCACTCTTGCATGAGTTCTGCCTTCCTCACGTCAAACCACCAACATATCAGTACACCCCTGTAATTTAGGTGAGCATGGACAAAAATCCCTTCCCTCGGATTGTCTTAGCATAACCTAGGGCAGGAAGGAATGAATTTGAGAGGCAGTTTAGCATTTGTGCTAAAAAAAATTTATACATGAGGCTGTCACGAAATTCAAATACACAAAAAAGTATACATTATGAAGTTTACCTTCTCAGAAATAGTCAGTGCTATTTCTTTATGCATGTACAAACAATTCCTTAGGACAGGAAGGAAGGAATTTGAAAGGCAGTTTAGCATTTGTGCTAAAAAAATTTATACACGAGGATGTCACGAAATTCAAATACACAAAAAAGTATACATTGTGAAGTTTTCCTTCTCAGGAATAGTCAGTCAGTGCTATTTCTTTATGCATGTACAAACAATTCCTGCTCCCTCTTCTCCCCACTATACGCAATGGTATTCTAACTGGCTACTTGAAAATGATCAAAAGCTTTGGCTTTAGCAGGGACTTAGTAATTGTTCAGGCCAATCTCAAGTCTATGATACTTTGAGAAAAAGCAGTACATCTCTATGAAGTTTAATTTTTCTCATTTGTGAAAATGAAGATTATCTCAGAGTGTTGCTAACCTCAAAAAAATAGTAATAAAGAACTTACTTAGGGTTCAATGATTCGAATATAGTGTTCAATAAATGATAGTTATGAAATGATCAAAAGCTTTGGCTTTAGCAGGGACTTAGGAATTGTTCAGGCCAATCTCAAGTCTACGAGACTTTGAGAAAAAGCAGTTCATCTCTATGAAGTTTAATTTTTCTCATTTGTAAAAATGGAGAAAATGCTGATTATCCCAGAGTGTTGCTTACCTCAAAAAAATAGTAATAAAGAACTTACTTAGGGTCCAATGATTCGAATATAGTGTTCAATAAATGATAGTTATTACATGCGTTATCATTAAATGTGTAATTGATATTTTATTAATTTCACTAGAGGCCCAATGCACAAAAGTTTGTGCACTCGGGGGGGGGGATCCTTCAGCCTGGCCTGTGCCCTCTTGCAGTCTGGGACCCCTCGGGGGTTGACCACCTGCTGGCTTCGGCCCGCTCCCCGGGGGATTGGGCCTAACCTGGCAGTCAGACATCCCTCTGGCAGCCCGGGAGCCCTCGGGGGACGTCCACTTGCCAGCGGGGACCAGGCCTAAGCTACAGTCGGACATCCTTAGTGCTGCTGAGGAGGCGGGAGAGGCTCCCACCACCACCGCTGTACTGGCAGCCATCAGCCTGGCTTGTGGCTGAGCAGAGCTCCCC
>NW_005371132.1:591395-596849 GCF_000412655.1 Myotis brandtii
GAGAGAGAGATAGAAATATTAATGATGAGAGAGAATCATTGATTGGCTGTCTTCTGCAAGCACACACTGGGGATCGAGCCTGCAACCCAACCATATGCCCTTGACGGGAATCGAACTCTGGACCCTTCAGTCTGCAGGACAACGCTCTATCCGTGGAGCCAAACTGGCTAGGGCGAGAAACTCACTGAATTTAATTGAACTCTCTCACCTTTGTGAATGTAGATGTCAGCTCTACTCATTGCTCTGGGTGTTTATGAAGACTTGCTCATGGGAAACTACCCAGGAAGAGCAGTGGTTAGGAAAATGATAACCACACCTTATCCATGCCAACACCTACACCTACCAGAAGAAGCTCCATGAGGGTAGGGAATGTCATGGTCAGTGTCACCCATGAATTTTGGTGATTAGCAGAGTGCTTCACATAGAATCCATGCTTAGTAAGTAGTAATTATTGACTAAAGCATTCCTGGGTCACACAGCAAAGGACACTTGCTCGGCAGCAACTTGACTATGGCTGGCAAATGTCAGTTCTTCTCTTACTACACATGCATGGTCCTTTAAGTATTCTCAGGGCATGGCTATTTCTCACTGTCTTAGTTTCTCTCCTCTAGATGTTTATCACCCAGATTCATTAAGGGACAAAGATAAGGAGCATTGCACACAACAGAACAAACAAACAAGCCAAATGGATCTCCAGAAGTCTTGCATCCTGACAGGACAGCATTAGCTTTTACAGGTATAGAAAACTTCCTTCAGGTATGGAAATCAGATATAGAAATCTTCTCTGTTAATATTGACCCATTTAAGTTTTTCATCATCAGTAATTGCCTGCCTTCCCCATACTTCCTGTTAATCTCCCATCTTACCCTTCCACTCCACGCCCACAACACACACACACACACACACACACACACACACACACACACACACCACACAAAGAGACAAAACTGAAGAATGTTCATTATTTTCTGGTAATTTCATTTGTTCTGTTTTGTTTTCTCAGCAGGGAAAATAATTGAAGGCAAGATAAATAATGTCTTTAAGAAGTTGTGAAATTGCTTTTTAAAATTAATGTATTTGAGCCATAACAACAGTGATGAATCTATGCATATAAAGCTGACAAAACTTCTCTCTCTCAATTGTCTCTTTTCTTCTCTCCTCCTTCCCTTTCCCATTTCCTTCTCCACTTTCTGTCCTACTTCTCCTCTCCCTTTTGTCTTCTCTCCCTGTATCTATCTCTTTCTCATTCTAAGCTTCTTCTTATTGTGCCATTCTCTTATTCCTAAATCTTACCATAGGCAGAGTATTCTTGCTTCAATTGCTGCTATGACATTAGATTCTTCCTACATTTTCTGCATAGAAAAGTAATTACCATTTACAAGGACATGTCACAAAAAAGCGTGTAATGTATATTGTATATGTGAAGACTAAACTTGGAATATACTATTCACGAATAGAAAATAACTCTCAGCAAATTCATCAACTAGGATCATCTTAGTGTTTCTATTGTGATGGAAAATGAAGAATAGTAATTTAGCGTCTGTTTTTACCCTATTAAGATTGTCAGTAATGGAGTGATTGATACACAGTGATACCAGGAAATATACAATTGATTTTCACTTACATGTTTTTTTTCAAGGATATTGTCTCAGATCGGTAGTAATTACTGGAATAAAAAAAAAGCTATTACAAGAAACTAAATAATATTATTGAAAATGTGAAGCTGATCTCAATTAATGAATGCACTAATTTCTGTCTCTTTTCCAAATCTACAGCTCTAGCTCCTCTCATTTTTTTTAACATTGCCATGTTAAAAGTAATAGTCATTCTATTGTTTAACAATAAATGTATATGTTATAAAACTTCTAAATACAATGGAATGAGTCTGAATTCTGTAGAGAATATTCTGGAACATGCTGAAGCTTTCTTTTATCCATCACCTTTATACACAATTAGGGTGGGAGTCGGGGGATAAGGAAAAGAGAAAGTGGTAAGAAAGCCAGACAGCACATGTTTTAGTGTCTACATATTAGCACATATTTTTAGATGAGTAAACATGAGGTTATAGGGGGCAGAATATTTGAAATTATGACTATTAATGAAAATCTGAAGTATTAGTCATATAATTTTTCTTTTTTGCCTTTATGGTTTCTGTGACAACTCTGAAACATTAAATGTAAAAAAATATTGCAATTGTCTCTTTTTACCAAAATAATTATTTTAATGATAAACATGTCTGTTTAGTGAATATTCCTATACTAATGAAAATATTATATATGGCATATGTATGCCCACTGGCAGAGAGAAACATTGCTTAATTTTATGCCTTGTTTATTCAGTAATTATTAAATTCAAAAGCCTTATCTATTTCAACTGTGTTTTGTAAGTAGGTACAGCACACAAATACAGTATAGCTCAAGCAAAATATGTATCAGGTTACTGAGGGCAATAAGATACATCAATAGGAAGAATCTTGATCACAAGAAGTAGCAATTTCCTCAATGGCACAGAGTGAATTTTATAGCAATAAGGATTATTTAAATTAAAAACAAGACTCTACTTACCTACCAGTTAGTTTTATTGAAATAGAGGACAAATATAGAACATGCTGGCACCAAGTAGTCCTAAGGGACAATATGAAAGAGATATTTGTATTTTAGACAAATTTCTTGGTCTTAAATAGTTGTGAAGAATGTTTATTTTAACACTCAGTCTGGTGTCCCGCATATATTGGTCAATCAATTAATGTCAATAAAGGGTGGATATGTGAACAGCTGACAGAATAAGGAAGCAGATTTAAGTAAGTCATAAGTAGCAGTGCTTGACATTTGGAAGAAATGCAATGATTTTTCTTTGATGGTTGTAAACCTATATTTCCCAATTTCTGAATAGTTATAAACAATGTAAAGCCGTATTGCTGCCTTCATTCATATTTTATGTAGTTGCTGGTATGTATTTGGAAAATGGAGAATGAACCCATTGAGCATTTTTTTCATAAGTCTCCTGGCCATCTGTATGTCCACTGTGGAAAAGTGTCAATTCAGGTCCTTTGCCCATTTTAAATTGGACTTTTTGTCTTCCTGGTGCTGAGTTGTATTAATTCTTTATATATTTTGGAGATTAACCCCTTATCAAATTCATCATTGGTGAATATATTCTCCCATATGGTGGGTTCCATTTTCATTTTGTTGATGGTTTCTTTTGCTGTGCAGAAGCTTTTTAGTTTGATGTAGTCCCATTTCTTTATTTTTTCCTGTTTTCCTTGCCCTCTGAAAGTATTGGTAAAAATATTACTCTGAGAGATGTCTGAGATTTTACTGCCTATGTTTTCTTCTAAGATTGTTATGGTTTAGTGACATATTTAGGTCTTTATCCATTTTGATTTTATTCTTGTGAATGATATATGTTGGTTGTCTAATTTCATTTTTTTTACATGTACATGTCTAATTTTCCCCAACACCATTTATTGAAGAGACTGTCTTGATTTCATTGTATGCTCTTGCCTCCTTTGTCAAATATTAATTAACCATAAAAGCAGAGGTTGATATCTGGGCTCTCTATTCTATTCCACTGATCTGTATGCCTGTTCTTGTGCAAGTATCAGGCTATTGTGGTTACAATGACTTTGTAGTAATATAGTTTGACATTCAGTATTGTGTTCCTCCCAACTTTGTTCTTCTTTCTCAGATTGCTGAGGCTATTCGGGGTCTTTTTTTTTGGTTCCATATAAATATGTCATTGGTATTTTAATATCTTCCACTGGATTGGATGAATTAATATCTACCATGAATATGGTATATGCTTCCACTTTTTTGCATGTTCCTCTATTTCTTTCTTTAATGTCCTATAGTTTTCTGAGTACAGGTCTTGTACATCCTTGGTTAAGTTTATTCCTAGGTATCTCATTTTTTGTTATTGTTGCAATAGTAAATGGGATTGTTTTCTTGGTTTCTCTTTCTGAGCTTTCATTATTGGTATATAAAAATGCCATCAATTTCTAGATATTAATTTTGTATCCTATTTTGCTGAATTTATTTATTAGATCTGGAAGTATTTTGGTGGAGTCTTTAGGGTTTTCTCTGTGTAATATCATGTCATCTGCAAATACTGAAAGTTTTACTTCCTCCTTTGCAATTTGGATGCCTTTTATTTCTTCTTCTTGACTGATCACTGTGGCTAGGACTTCCAACACTATGTTGAATAAGATTGGTGAAAGTGGACATTCAGGGATGTTCCTGATCTTAGGGGAAATGTGTTTAGTTTTTGCCCATTGAGTATGATATTGGCTGTAGGTTTTTCATATATGGCCTTTATTATGTTGAGGTATGATACCTCTATTCCCACTTTGCTGAAAGGTTTTATCAAAAATGGTTATTGGATCCAATTAAAATATGGGCTAAGGACCTAAATAGACACTTCTCTAAAGTAGACATATAGATGGCCAGGAGATATATGAAAAAATACTTAAAGTCATTAATCATTAGAGAGATGCAAATTAAAATGAAATTGAGGTATCATCTCACACCTATCAGAATGATTTCATCAATAAATCAACAAATGACAAGTGCTGACGAGGATGTGGAGAAAAGGGAACCCTAGTACGCTACTGATGGGAATGTAGACTGGTTCAGCCACTGTGGAAAACAGTATGGAGTTTCATCAAAAAATTAAGTATGAATTTCCATTTGACCCAGTGATCCCACTTTGAGGAATATAACCAAGAAACCTGAAACACCAATCAGACAGAATATATACACCCCTATGTTTATAGCAGCTAAATTTACAATAGCTAAGATCTGGAAAGAGCCTAAGTGTCCATCAGTAAATGAGTGGATAAAAAAGCTTTGGTAACTTTGAGCATGTTTTCATATGTCTCTTGGTCTTCTGTATGTCCTTTTTCGAAAAGTGTCTATTTAGGTCCTTTGACCATTTTTTGATTGGATTGTTTATCTTTCTTTTGTTAAGTTGTATGAGTTCCCTATAAATTTTGGAGATTAAACCATTATTGGAGATAATATGTTCTCCCATGCAGTGGGCTTTCTTGTTGTTTTGTTGATGGTTTCTTTTGCTGTGCAGAAACTTTTTATTCTGATGTAGTCCCATTTGTTTAATATCTCCTTAGATTCCATTGTCCTACGAGCTGTGTTGGTGAAGATATTGCTTTGGCATATGTTTGATATTATGCTGCCTGTGGATTCTTCTAAGATTTTTATGGTTTCCTATCTTACATTTAAGTCCTTTATCCATTTTCAGTTTAGTTTTGTGTATGATGTAAGTTAGTGTTCTAGTTTCATTTTTTTGGATGTATCTGTTCAATTTTCCCAACACCATTTATTGAAGAGACTATCTTGACTCCATTGTATGTTCTTGCCTCCTTTATCAAATATTAATTGAGAATAATGGCTTGGGTCGATTTCTGGGTTCTCTGTTCTGTTCCATTGGTCTATATGTTTG
>NW_005371132.1:597202-601442 GCF_000412655.1 Myotis brandtii
CCATCTCACACCTGTCAGAATGGCTATCATCAACAAATCAATAAACGACAAGTGCTGGTGAGGATGTGGAGAAAAGGGAACTCTCATGCACTGCTGGTGGGAACACAGACTGGTTCAGCAACTGCGGAAAACAATATGGAGTTTCCTCAAAAAATTAAAAATGGAACTCCCACTTGACCCAGTAATCCCACTTCTAGCAATATATTCCAAGAAATCAGAAACACCAATCAGAAAGAATGTATGCACCACTATGTTCATAGCAGCACAATTTACAATAGCTATGACCTGGAAATAGCCTAAGTGCCCATCAGCAGATGAGTGGATTAAAAAACTGTGGTACAGTTTTTAATTGCCTTTTAAAAATCGATGCTTACATAAATGAAGTATATTCTCAGGAAAAAAAATAAAAATAAAAATTAGATGTAATTACTGAAAAAAAAAACTGTGGTACATCTACACAATGGAATACTATGCTGCTGTAAAAAAAGAAGAAACTCCTTTTGCAACAGCATGGATGGACCTAGAGAGCATTATGCTAAGCGAAATAAGCCAGTCAGAGAAAGATAAATATCACATGATCTCACTCATTTGTGGAATATAATGAGCAACATAAACTGATGAACAAAAATAGATCCAGAGACATAGAAGCATTGAACAGACCATCCAACCTAAGAGGGAAGGCAAGGGTGAGGTAGGTAAGAGATCAACCAAAGGACTGGTATGCATGCATATGAGCATAATTAATGGACCCAGACAGGGGAGAGGTTAATGGGGGAAAAAGGAGACATATGTAATACTTTAAACAATAAAGTATTTAAATTTTAAAAAGAAGCTGTGGTACATTTACACCACAGAGTACTATGCATGGACTCAACTGTGGAATCTCAGAGGTAAAGCATGCGTAGGTGGGAAGAGATCAACCAAAGAACTTGTATGCATATATGCATAACCCATGGACACAGATAATACTGTGGTGAAGACCTGTGGCAGGGTGTGGGTGTGGGCTAGAAGGCATCAATGGGGGAAAAAGGGAGATATCTGTAGTTCTTTTAACAATAAAGATTTTTTTTTAAATCCCAGCTTTATCACAAATTAGAAGTATGATCCTGGATAAATTAATCTTTTTAGATATGCTTTTACCTGTAAGTTGGAGATTAAAATAAACCTACATCATAGGGTTGTTTAAGGACAAAATTTAATGAGTGTACGCATGCAAAATTCTTCTTACTTTGAAAGCACTCAATAGTGGTTATTGTGATTGGAGATAAAAACTAGCTGTATTTAATTAAAAGTGTTTAATAAATATTTATAGATTTTTTTCTATGATTGAAGTAATACTTTTTGTGTGTGGTTTTAACATTTTAATATTGTATTTTCATCTATATGCTTTGGGAGGGCTGGCAAAAGCGAGTTAGGTTAGTCTTTCATTTTACTCTTCCCTCTTTAGATCCCCTGTACTTTCCCTTCAGTCACCAATGCTCCCATGTAGACACAATCTTAAGGGACATGAAACTCATGACATTTATATGAAGGAATTTATGATATTTGTGATGTCCATGGCAGATTGTTTTTTCAAAGATTTCTAAGTGTGTGTGTGTTTGAATTTTGAGAGAAATTATCGTGGCATGGTTCTTTCTTTCAAATGGTCCTGACTCTCAGATAATAAAGAGCCTGCATGACTCTTTCTACAGTCAGCTCTGAAATGGTGTCATTGAAGAAAAATTATTCTTAATTTTTATTTGTCTCTTTCCATGATTATGCACTTATCTTTTAATCAGACCCATGTCTCTGTGTTTTATTTCATGAAAAAGAATGCACAAATGGTAATATGTGGACTTTGCGTTAGAGAAAGGGTTATCACCTCTGAGCAAAATTAATAGCCTGACTCTAATAATGTCAAGTTAGGCTTATAACTAAAAAATGATTATTTGAGTGGTGTTTTATTTCTTGATTATTTTATAGGATTAAAAGCCTGAAACCAGTATCTCTCTTCCAATAATAAGGTTTAGCCAAAGGTGAGAAAGAAAACAAGACCAAGCGAGGAGCCAATAGATACCACTGGCATATTTAGTGAAAATATTCAAATTTGATCTTGCTTATAAATACATTAAATCATTCATCTGCATTTTTATTGAATGTCAGGGCAGCATATAATTGAGGTAAATAGTTTGTAATTGTAGAGTACTCTAACATAATTTAATAGTCTTCTTCTTATTTTTTTTTCATCCTCATCCAAGGATATTTTTCCATTGCTTTTAGATAGAGTGGGAGGGAGGGAGGAAAGGGGTGGGGGGAGAGAAGGAGAGAGAGGGAGAGAGGAGAGAGAGAGAGGTGAGAGAGACACATTGATTGTTTGCCTCCTGAATGTACCCTGACAGGGGCCAGGGAACGAACTTGCAACCCAGGTATGTGCCCTTGACCAGGATTTGAACCTGTGCACAGAGGGATGCTCTAACCACTGAGAAACACTGGCCAAGACAAATTAATAATCTTCTTATGCTTTGTTTAATGCTGTTTAAAATGTTTCATTTTGTGAAAAGCACCATGTTTCCTTTCAAAGAGGGCCAAGGAATGGTTTCAAAATTACCGGGGGTGGGTTTTATATAGATGCTATAAATTGGTAAATAACTCTTTGCTGATCATCTAATAAAAGCAGAGTAGATTACAATAATTTATGCATTTGATTATTAGGGAATATGCTGTTCTTAGAAATTCATATTCTTATCACCCTGGTCTTTATCCTAACAAAATCAGTTAATATGCACACAAAAAGAAATCTATTGAAATCTATGGATAAAGAAGTAACATGTCAGTGGATTTGTAAGTAGATGAGAGCCTTGTCACTCACAGTGTGGCGCATGTATGAGTGGCATTGCATCATCTGGAAGTTAGGCAGAAAGGTAGAACCGATGGCTCTACTTCAGACCACTGAATTATGATGTAATGACACGTCACCTCACTTCTGTTATAGTGGCTACTATAAAAAGGCAAGAGATAAAAGTGATGAGGATGTGGAGAAAAGGGACCCCTTGTGCACTGTTGGTGGGAATATAAATTGGCACAGCCACTATGAAAAACAATGTGGGAGTTCTTCAAAAATTAAAAATAGAAATATTGTATGATCTAGCACTCCAATTTCTGGATATATATGTGAAGGAAATGAAATAACAGCAACCAAGATATGGAAACAGCTTAAGTGTCAATCAATAGATGAATGGGTAAAGATTTTTTATATAAATAGGGGTGTTCAAATGTAGGTTTATAGTTTTGAGTAAGAGAAACACAAAGTTCATTCTTATATTATCATTTATTGATTGATTATTATATTATTTATTGTTATTAATCTACTTTTGCTAACCTGTGTGCATATAAAATGGTAGGTATATAATGAAATATTACTCAACCTTTAAAAATAAGAAAATACTGCAATTTGTGACAACATGGATGGACCTTAGGGACATTATGTTAAGTGAAATAAGTCAGAAAAAGAAAAATATTTTATTATCACACTTATGTAACATCTAAAAAAAGCCAAACTCATAGAAGCAGAGTAGAACGGTGGTTGTTCATGACAAGGGTTGGGGGATATGTGGAAATGTTGGTAAAATGGTACAAAGTTTCATTTATAAGATGAATAAAATCTGGCGATCTATTATACAGTATGGTGACTATAGTCAACAATACTGTATTATATACTTGAATATTATTAAAAATAGAAATTAACATTTTTCATAACAAAAGAATGTGTCATTATGTGATGTAATCAGTATGCTAATTAAGCTTATTATGGTAATCATTTTGCAATGTATTTATGTACCAAATCATCATGTTGTATACACCTTAACCTTTCACAATGTTATGTGTCAATTATATCTCAACTAGAGACCTGGTGCACGAAATTCTTGCACTTGGGGAGTCCCTCAGCCCAGCCTGCACCTTCTTGCAGTCTGGGAACCCTCAGGGTATGTCCCACTGATGGCCTAACACTGCTGAGGAGGCGGGAGAGCTCCCACCACCGCCGCTGTGCTTGCCAGCCTTGAGCCTGGCTCAAGGCTTCTGGCTTAGTGGCACTCCCCCTGTGGGAGCACACTGACCACCAGGAGGCAGCTCCTGCATTGAGTTCTGCACCCTGGTGGTCAGTGCACGTCATAGTGACCGGTTGTTCTGCTGTTCGGTCAATTTGCATATTAGCCTTTTATTATATACTAGAGGCCCGGTGCACAAAAATTTGTGCACTCGG
>NW_005371132.1:602652-613702 GCF_000412655.1 Myotis brandtii
GCAGCAAGCAAGCCTTGTGCTCGCTTCAGTGCCTGGCTGCCGGCCGCCATCTTGGCTGACAGTTAATTTGCATATACTCACTGATTAGCCAATGAAAAGGGTAGCGGTCGTACGCTAATTACCATGTTTCTCTTTTATTAGTGTAGAAGATAAATCAAACCTGCCACATTTCAGTGTATGGATTAACACTCCAACCAATTGAACCACACTGGCTAGGCTAAATTTCTTTTTAATTACACTTTACATTTAGTATCATATTATTTTATGTATACAGCATAGCAATGGTTTTTTTTAGACATGATCTGTCCAATGTGTTTTGTTTACTTTTTATTTTTTCTTCTGCTATAAAATTTGCATTGAATACTAAACATGAAGCAATTTATAACTTATTTGTGTCTGTAATTAATTATTTAAATATTTATTACTGCTTTATAAAAAGTATATTAACTAAGGTAAAAAAGCTAAAAAAGCTAAAATGTGTTTTAGAACTATCATCAGAATCTAATTTGAAAGTGAAAAAAAATGAGAAAAAATAATTTGACAAGCTCAGGGCAAAAATTTATAGATTCTATAAATTCAGTCCAAAGAAAAGACAGGATTATCTAGAAACTGAAATAGCAACATTATATCATAAATCATAGAATTTCATAGATAACTTTAGTTGCAATTTAGGTACATTTATAAAGTATAAAATTTCCATGTATATCTGCCAAATAGTCTGATCTCCTGAAAGGAATCACAGAGGAGACCACTCAGAAGTGTAGTCCTCTTGATGTCCTTCTTTATGTAATGCTTTGTCATCCCTTACTATGTCACTGTATCTGAAGAATGTATTTCTTGCTCAAGTATAGCAGACTGAATTCTTTGGAATGACAAATTCATCAGTGCTCTTCTCTTTGAATTATTTAAACAAGGATATGCCACCTCAGTGATAGAGCTTAAAGTTTATGTTTCATATTTTTCAGTATGTTGGACCTATTCAGAACCCACAGCAAGACAATAAAAATGAGACTTTAG
Organism: Myotis brandtii; assembly: GCF_000412655.1. Taxonomy (NCBI): domain Eukaryota; kingdom Metazoa; phylum Chordata; class Mammalia; order Chiroptera; family Vespertilionidae; genus Myotis; species Myotis brandtii. The sequence goes on from NW_005371132.1 coordinate 603,670, forward strand.
CCACTTGCATAGTTCTAGAAGGAATAAATACCTTGTATTTGAAGAAAGGAATACAGTTAGCAATAATCCTATATAATAAAAGTCTAATATGCAAATTTATCGAATGATGGAACAACCTGCGAAATGACTGGTCACTATGACACACACTGACCACCAGGGGGCAGATGCTCAATACAGGAGCTGCCCCCAGCCCTGCCCCAGGCCAACCAAGACAGGTGCCAGCAGGGGCCCCCCAATCGCCCCGCCGGTTGCCCCAAAGATTGGCTCTGATCACCGTCCAGGCCTAGGGACCCTACCCATGTACAAATTTCATGCACTGGGCCTCTAGTAGATAAATAAGGAAACAAATAAATCAATAAATAAAACCTACAGTGCCAGCTAGCATACTACCCTTGTCCAAAATGCTAGAGCTTCAGTAGTATGAATTTGTTATATTCCATTTACAGGATATTATTTTTGCTTCAGTATGAAATTTTCACACTGTGAAAAGTTGTTGAGTGATCACTAATTTCCCCAAGTGGGATGGATCGAACATCTTATGACTGATAATCCGTATCCCTGTATATCATTGCTCCACTGCTTTAGAATATCCTTGACTTATTGATTAGGGGTACCTAGCCAGCTACTGGATTGCTTTTCTGTTGCTATTGGGTAGTAGATTTCAGGTATTTTAGTAATGTAATTTGTGTCTGTTTACATTGAACAAAATTTGAAACAGTGGCATGAATACAGAGATCAAACATAGCTGTCAGAGGGGAGAGGTTTTGGGGGACCAGATAAAAGAAGGTGAATGAACTAGCAAAAAAAGAAGTACATATATCTCACATAGACACAGACAGCAGTGTGGTGATAGCCAGAGGAAAAGAGGTGTGGGAGATACGTGGAGGTGGGCAAAAGGAGGGCCGTGGTGATAGAGACTTTGCTTGGGGCAATGGGTGCATGATGCAGTGTCAGATAATGTTTTATTGAGTGTGCACTTGAAACCTGTATGGTTTTGGGAACCAATGTCACCCCAATAAATTCAATGAAAAATAAACAAGTAAATTTTAAAAATCTAATCACCTTTAGCTTATGAAAACAGATTTCAACTTGAGATTTTCATTCATTTGGGGAGAACTGTAAGTTATAAAGTATTATTTGAATATTTGTTGCTCCTTTATCCTAGGAAGACCCAGGTACTATCTAGGCTTTATTATCTCTGTTTCCATTCAAGTAGATTTCTATGCAGGCAGTTCTAGGCTGCTAGCATGATACTACCTCCCAGTGAAGGCAGTATTATCTCATTTAATGCCTCATAGAGGTGCATAAAGCCTGTCATTTTTGCAGCTTATTCTAACTTGTTCTTAGGAAAAGAAATTTTATCTCACTGAGTGTAAGAGTATTTTATAAGGACCATGGAACTTCAGAAATAAAAGAAGTAATAATAGTCAATGACACTAACATATGGTTAATCAAATGTTAGATCTAAAGTAGATAGGCAAGCACTGAAATTTACAACTTGTTAATCCTCCATTGCTATTTCTTTTAATTACTGCCCAGAAGAGTCTGGAATTTCTGTCATTGAGAAAAGGCCATGAAAAGAAGGCTATTTAATAAGACAGAGACTTGTTTTTGAATTGCAGTTCTGCCTTTGACTTTCTCTTGTACATTACATATGTGAACACCATAATTTATCTGCTGAGATGAACTCCCCATGGTCAACTGAGGGCCCACATTTTTAAGTACTAAAAGCATAGCAGCCACTTGCTGATAGGGGCCCCTCATCTACTCTGTATACTGGGAAGAACCTCAGGTTGAAGTCTTTCTTGGCTTCCCACACTATGCCTTGACTGTTTACGCCATTTGAGTCAACCAATGCAGGGAAACCTTAGTTTTATCTTTCTACCACTGGACTGAGACCTGCCCCATCCAATCAGAACTGCAAACTTTGTATATCTTATATACATAAAGCAGACCTAATGGGGAACTTGGAAGGGAATTTTTACTACAAGCAGTGCCCCCCACCCCACCCCCGCCTTATCTCCATGGAATACAATTTAGGTTGTTACCTGAATCTGTCTCCTGGGCTGCAGCTCCTTTTTGCTCAGATACTTTTTATTCTTTATTACAGTCCAAAATTAATTTTGTATACACATATAACCTTTATAAAGTCAATTCCATTGTCTAATCCTAGTTACCACACAGTATGGTAGTGAGCATGAAATGAGACAACCCAGGTGTAGGACACAGCAAATGTAAAGAATGCTCCATATAAAAATATAAAAAATGAATGCTCCATAGCATCTCATTCCCTCCGTGTTTCTGTAGAATCTACAAGACATCCCCTGGCTTCACTTTTTCTCAATAGTTATGAAAGTCAGGACAGGGGCAGGCTTTCACCTTACCCTGGAGGAGAAGCTCCAGAGCAATGTCTTCAAAGCAAATGTGGGGACTCTGCTGGAAGATTACTCCCCTTCCTGGCTCCTCAGAGCAGTGATTTCTTTTTTACTCTCCCCATGTAAAGTTCCAGCTGAATCATGGTGAGTTAGATCTTTTGTAAAACAGATATTTGTATTGGAGGTAAAGGGCTGACTGGTGGCTGTACTGGGCTTTAAAGCATTCTGGTTACTAAAGTGCATGGCATTTTTATTGTGTTGTCTTATTTTCTATCTCTGCTTTTTTCTAAGTTTGCAAGATATTGTGTGCACATACACAAAATACATCTATAGCCTGGCCAGAGGGGCTCAGTTGAACTTTGTCCTGTGCAATGAAAGATTGCTGGTTCAATTTTCAATCAGGGCACATACCTGGATTGTGGGTTTGATCCTCAGTCTAGGAGTGTACAGAAAGCAACCAATCAATGTATCTCTCTCACATAGCGCTCTCTCTCTCTCTCTCTCTCTCTCTCTCTCTCTCTCTCAACATTTCTTCAGGTGAAGATTTTAAAATATATATCTATACAAATATACATGTATACATGCTATTTTATTTTAAGTAATCACATATAAATTGACATAAGCTACTATAAATTACTATGATTATGCACACCATTTTTGTCTCCATCATTGGCCAACTTAAAATTTTCTGTGGCTTTGAATCCCATTACTAACAATTTCTCACTGCCATCTACCTAGCCCTTTCTTCATGATTACCCTACAGCTCCATGAGAAACTGGAGACTCCAGCCTCCCTTCCCTCTGACATCTCCGTAAAACTTGCTGGCTTTTTCTACTCTTGGTTCCTGGCTGGAAACATCCTATTACAAAGTTTTAGCATACCCTTCTCCATCATGTCCTCATATCCCATTTTTCATTCTTACTCTAAATGCCTTCCTAGGATTAAAAGTTTAGTACCTGAATTTTAAAGCTAGAACACCATATTTACTTCTTCATGGACTCTGTTCTTTTGAATCCATTTATCAATTATTATCTGTACCACTGTTTCAAAGTTTTTAAATACTATCTAATATTGGTATGCTTTTTACATATCCACTCTGCAAACCTGGATGCTAAACTCTTAAGTGCCATTATTTATCACCTAATGCATCAAAGTTCCTCATATCTGGCAATGCCCTGTATACAGTACAGAGCTTTATTGCTGCTTCTCACACATAGAAGATAACTGTGCCATCGTTCTTTACATTTGTGTGTTGGGCTGATCTGAAAGATAATCTACACTAATAAAAGAGAAACATGGTAAGTCTCAAAGTATAATTAATTAAATAATAACTTGAATTGATGCTATGTAATCTGGTAACTAAATTCTGCTGCTGCTACTTTATTTAGATATTTTATGTATTTTACATTCTTATATTACATGCTAATCAATAAGCATTAAATATCTTACGCAGTTAATCATGTTTATTATACCTAGTTTATCCTTTTAACATGCCTAGCAGGAAAATGGGCCTGTCACTTGAGATAAAGATATCAAAGCAATATTCTGCTAGCTAGTCTGTGGGTTTGGTAAAATGGGTTTTTGCTCAGCTTCTAAGGAGAATGAGAAGTTAACATAACTTGCTTCTTTTTTTATCACTACATTTTTCTTAATGCCTGATATATGAGAACTCCAAATTTGTTGAATAAATGAGTAAATGAATAAGAAACTGAAATTCAATTCAAATATTCAGACTAAGCATAACTGATGTGCTTCGACAAATCACAATTGTGGATGAGTTTCTGGAGTTTAATTCAATTAGAAAAAGAGAAATTATATGTACTAGAGAATAAATGAGCCTTTCTTATATATGTTAGTATGAACTTGCACTGTAGTTTCTCAAAAACATCCATGGGCAATTTTAATATTCTTACTATTTTAAGGATTGTACTCTCTTCATAGCATTAGTCATCGGGATCAACCATAAAAGCTGTAAGTGGTAGGTATCATATTGGCTTTTAAGGCTATCTTTGTGGAGAAGTTATTTTCTTACCTAGAATGGTATTCCTTACTATTATTAATTCTAAAGCTGATAATTATAGCAGGTTCATCATGAGCCATTGGTTATACTGTATGTATTATTCTTTCTTAATTGTCCAACTGAATTGCAAAGTAGATCTTGATCAAGACAGCAATTATTTCAAGTAATACTTGTGTTTGTAGATTTCATGTTACACATGTCCCCAGTACCTTACTAGTATATGTGCCAATTCAAATCTCACACTCATCTTTTTGTTCTAATTTATTAAGTGCCTATCAAAACATAAAATATGTGAAATAAATGAGATGTAATTTTACATATAATTATTACTATATAATTAGTTGCATTTATTTTTATCTTCAAGTTCTCTTCCTCTCCTTCCCCACACCAGAAAAAATTTGTGTCATTTTTACTTTATTCTATCTAATATACACTTGTAAGTATGGTCTCTTTTCATAAGTTTTTTGTTTTTCAACTTAGGATAATTTTTTGAGGGGGGTCCTTTTCTTCAGTAATCATAACTAATTTTTATGCACTACTCTCATTTATTTTTCTTACTTAGTCCTGGGTATTATTATCTAATTTTATAAATTAGCATAAGCAAGGCTCAGGAAAGCTACATAGCTTGTCTTAGGTAAAGCAGCCAGAGTCTCTCTAGACTTGATTCCAAAGTTTCCTGCTCTATATTCTATTCCAGCATTTCATAGATGCTTACTGATTTATGTAGTTGTTCTTAAATGTTTGACAAGATTTCTTGCCAATAAATAAGTTTAACTCACTGCTGCTATGTGTTAACTTTTGTGAAAAATATTTTTGAAAAGTATTGACTTTCTTTAGTTGTTTTACTCATTTGATGTGTTTTACCATGTAGATGGATTATGGTAGTCACTATCTCTGAGTGGTTGGTCATGCAGAATGCTGGGAAATGAGAGAATCAACTATCATAATGACATCCATGAATCTAGATCTTAGGAAGTGGCACTACTGTTGTATAAAATAAGGCCAACATTTATTGATTATTGTTACTTATAGCATGAGTTAGCCAGTGGACAGGATGTCTTGTTACTGGGTCCTCTTTAAGGATAGCATTGATAGAATCTTGCAAATGTAATCTTGGAAAATTATAGGTGCTCTATAGACTATAGATGCGTCAGACTGGAAAAGATCTTTAAAGCTGAAACATGCTATCCCTGTCTTCTGAAATAACACACCTTATCTTGGATATAAAATGAAATTTTATTTGTCTCCTTAAGTTAATCAGCACAGTCTCTGGAAGAGGAAAATTCTGGTCAAGGAGTAAACAAATCCTTGGTACTATGTTCTGGTTATTAGCATCTAAGTACCATTTGTTTCTTTAACAAAAAACAAAAACAACAAAAAGACACATATAATTTGTTTTTGTTTTTTTTTAACCAAAAAACATGGAAGTTACATATAATTTCAATAGTACAAGTAAAGATTCTCATTATTACAGGCCCATCAGGATTCTTGGAAGATTTTGTTGCAAGTGAGAAGAGATGTGAACTGATTCTGTGGTAAGCATTATTTAGTGTGTAAATATGAAACAATTATTTTTATTCAAAATGAGGTTGACTTGTACTATGCAGCCATGAGTCTTTTTCTAACAGTAGAATAAGAACCCTACTTTTGTCTGGCAGCTTAATTTGAATTCTTGAGATTTCTTTTCAGACTTAGTAAGCTGAAAAAAAAAACCTTATGCTTCTATGAATGTAAAGGACAAGACTGATGTATTTTAAAGAGGATTGTCATAGCATAATGATATGTGTGTATTTGCACATGTGTGCATATGGATATATGTGTCAGTATGGGTGCATAATGTATTCTTTCTTCTTTAAAAATGGCCAGGAAATATTAGTCATTTTTGAGCACATGCCAAGAACAAAATAAATCACAGTTAAAAGAAATAGTTTTTATTCTTTTGGAAAGTTAAGGCAAGTGTCTGAATATAGGACCTGTAATAGAATTGCTTTCTGCAGCAGAATTATAGCATAATTACTGGGGGGGACATATATATTTTTTACTACTCTGTCAGAACTTTCTACTATTTTTTATCCCTTAGAAAATTTTACTGCACTGAACTCATAACAGAGGTCACGGTTCACATTCCAACAAATAAATAAGTATAAAAGTAATAATATTAAGCCTTAGCCTGTGTGGCTCAGTTGGTTGGAGCATCACCCTGTACACCAAAAGGTAGGTTTGACTCCCAGTCAGGACACATACCCAGGTTGCAAGTTCTATCCCCAGTCAGGGCGCATGTAGGAGGAAACTGATCGATGTTTCTCTCTCTCCCCCCCCCCCCCCCCTCTCTCTTTCTCTCTTCCCTCCCTAATTCCTTCCCTTTCTCTCTCTGGAATCAATTTTTAAAAAGTAATACGTAATATTAAATAGAAAATCTTGTAGCTATATTCTATAGGGTAATGTAGAACTATCCTTAAATCTCACTTTAGTTATGCTGATTCATCACCCAACCTACTCAAGATTCAATTAAAGAATTCAATAGTGTACAATGCAAAACTATCTACTCCTATAAAAAACTCTCTATTTTTAGTTATAGGTTCAAAGAATCTTCTGGATCTTTATATTTCCTAGTATTTTCAATGGAGCAAAGTGAATAAATATGCCTATCCAATCTTAGAATTTGTAGTTGAAAAGAAGAATGCTTAGTATTAAAATACAGTTCATTATAGATTTCAAGCAAAATGTATTTCAAAGTACCATTTACCATCCAAGAGGCAAATGCCATTATAAAGAATCAATTATATCTTCATTAACTATTTAATAATAGAGGCATTGCTCATCTATATTCCTACACTTAGTGTTCAATTTATATTGTTTTTATAATTTGTATAGAGTACGGAGAAGGTTGAAATATTTTCTAGCTATATATAAAATATACACAAGTTCTACAATTCTAACACAGTTTGATAACTATTACACCTTTAAATTTCTCCATATAATTATGTATTCTATTATACTATTATGAAATATCATGTGTATGAATACATACAACACATATATTCAGTTTGTAAAGGGTAATTAATAAAACTCAAGATGCCACTACTTATCTTCAAAACCAGTGCAACCATTGCTGCTGCCTGACCTTTTTTTTTTTAATTTCCTTATTAAGTTATTAAATATGTGTGCTTATCCCCACATTACTCCCCTACCTCCCCACTCATGCCCTCACCCCACTGTTGTCTGTGTCCATTGGTTAGGCCTATATGCATGCATATAAGTCCTTTGGTTGATCTCTCCCCCTTACCCCCCCCCTCCCCTACCTTCCTGCTGAGGTTTGATGGCCTGATTGATGTTTCTCTATCTCTGGATCTGTTTTTGTTCATCAGTTTATGCTGTTCATTATATCCCACATATGAGTGAGATCATGTGATGTTTATCTTTCTCTGACTGGTTTATTTCACTTAGCATAATGCTCTCCATTCCATCCGCGCTGTTGCAAATGGTAAAAGTTCCTTCTTTATTACAGCAGTGTAGTATTCCATTGTGTAGATGTACCACAGTTTTCTATTCTACTCATCTGCTGATGGGCACTTAGGCTGTTTCCAAATCTTAGCTATTGTAAATTGTGCTGCTATGAACAAGGGTCAAATGGGAGTTCCATTTCCAGTTTTTTGAGGAAACTCCATACTGTTCTCCACAGTGGCTGCACCAGTCTGCATTCCCACCAGCAGTGCAAGAGGGTTCCTTTTTCTCTGCATCCTCTGAAGCACTTGGCGTTTGTTGATGATAGCCATTCTGACAGGTGTGAGATGGTACCTCATTGTTGTTTTGATTTGCCTCTCTTGGATGATTAGTGACTTTGAGCATGTTTTCATATGTCTCTTGGCCTTCGTTCTGTCTTCTTTCGAAAAGTATTTCTTTAGACCTGTTGCCCATTTTTTTTATTGGGTTGTTTTATCTCCCTTTTGTTAAGTTGTATGAGTTCCCTTTAAATGTTGGAGATTAAACCCTTATCGGTGATAACATTGGCAAATATGTTCTCCCATGCAGTGGGCTTTCTTGTTGTTAAATGGTGTTGGGAAAATTGGACAGATACATGCAAAAAAATGAAACTAGACCACCAACCATTTGTTTATTTTCTCTTTAGTTTCCATTGCCCTAGGAGCTGTATTGGTGCAGAAATTCCTTCGGCATATGTCTGATATTTTGCTGCCTGTGGATTCTTCTAGTATTTTTATGGTTTCCCGTCTTACGTTTAAGTCCTTTCATTCTAGAATCAGTCAGTATATTGACGTTTCTGGTTCTCCTCTCATATTTCTCCCTAATTTTACTTACCTGGATATATTAGGGATTTACAAATTTAGAAAGCTCATTTCTTTATGTACTGACCTTCTTTATGCCTAGGTATTAATTTTTGTCTTAAAGCTCACCTTTAAGGTTTTTATGTAGCTTAAGCTTGCTCTAGGCATTTTCCCCGAGTATTTCACCTTTTTGTAATTTTTCTTTGCCCTTGTTTTAACTATACTATTGTGTATGACATGTGACTGGATTTTGTTTTAATAAGGCCTGTGTGAAATTATATTAAATTGAACATGTTAGTTTATTGACTTTGGTTATAGATGCGCTTGGATTTGTTCTGCAATCCTGCTTCTTTTTCTGGTCTAGCTTTTACTATATCAACTTCCTCCCTATTGTCCTGCCTTCTTTTGATTTTTGAATTATGTTTTATTTTCCTTTCTTTCTTGTTATTTTAATGCTTTAGAAGTTACTTACTTGATTCTGTTATTTCAGTGGTTATTCTAGAAATTTCATCAGGGCGATTTAACTTAGCATTAGAAATCGTTACTCCAACTTTATAGAATAAGTTGCCCAAAGTAAGATTCTAGAATCAGAAAATATGAGTGTTTTATGGCTTTAAAAATATACTGCTAAGTTGTTATCCAGATAAGTTATATCACTTTATACTATAATTTGAAATCTATAAATGTATGCTTTTTTCACATTATTGTGGTTGTTGAGTATTGTTATAATATATTTATTTTTATGCTAATTCAATCTTTTTTATTGCTAATATTTTTCATACATTGTGTAAGTAATATCATGTGTGAGGGTTTGGGGAGGGCAATTTAGCTATCTAATTACCAAATTTTATGTGCTCATTATAAAAATAAATCATTTATTTGAGGCTAGTAATTTTCTATATAACAGTTTTGGCTTATTGATGAATTTATCCTGAAAATGTACTACATCACATTGATCACACTTTTATTATAGAATCTACTATTTCAGCAAATATTTGTGTGTCTTTTTCTTTCTAGACTGAATATTATATTAAAATCTCTACTTATATTACCTAACCAGATGTTCATGAGAGTAATTTTAAACATCAGATATAGAGATCACTATCTTTTAGGAACTATACATTATGCTAGATTATTATTATACTAGAGGCCCGGTGCACAAAAATTTGTGCACTCGGGGGGGAAGGGGGGGTCCCCTCAGCCCGGCCTGTGCCCTCTTGCAGTCTGGGACCCCTCAGGAGATAACGACCTGCTGGCTTAGGCCTGCTCCCGGGTGGCAGAGGTCAGGCCCAATCCCTAGGTGCAGCCCCTGGTCGGGCTCAGAGCAGGGCTGATAGGGGAGTTGGGGCGCTGCC
>NW_005371132.1:614321-628877 GCF_000412655.1 Myotis brandtii
TTGGGGAGCTCCCCCTATCAGGCACAGAGCAGGGCAGATCAGGGGGTTGGGGTGCCTTCCCCTGTCACGAACAGAGTAGGGCGGATAGGGAGGTTGTGGCCCCGCCCCCTGTCACACACAGAGCTGCAGGGCGATCAGGGGGTTTGGGCGCTGCCCCCTGTCACGCTGATCCAGTGCCAGGAGGCCTCGCGGCTCCGCTGATCCCGGTGCTGGGAGGCATATTACCCTTTTACTATATAGGATAGAGGCCTGGGGGCCGGCTGGTTTGCCCTGAAGGGTGTCCTGGATCAGGGTGGGGGTCCCCACTGGGGTGCCTGGCCAGTCTGGGTGAGGGGCTGAGGGCTGCTTTCAGGCTGGCAATTGACTGAAGCTCCCAACCGCTCCTTGTTTTCTTTTTTTTATTCTGGGCCAGCTTTAGCTCTGGCTCTAGCTCTGAGGCTTCCGCTGCTATAATCGAAACAATGTATAACTCTAGCTCTGAGATCCCGGCTGGCTGAAAGCTGGTTTCTGGGGTTTTGTTTAGCTACTACATTTGCAACATAGTACATAGTTTCTTAGAGTTGTAGCTCAGAGGCCGTCAAGTCAGGCGGGGGTTGGAGTCCGCAGTCACTGCAGCAAGCAAACCTCATGTTCGCTTCCAGCTGCCTGGCTGCCGGCCGCCATCTTGGCTGACAGTTAATTTGCATAAGGATATGCTGATTAGCCAATGGGAAGGGTAGCTCGTACGCCAATTACCATGTTTCTCTTTTATTAGTGTAGATTTTAATGATGGCCTCCAAAGGGAAGTGGATGTGTTTAGCAAGTGTCCTATATTTAACCAGAAAATAATACTTTTTAACTGTTTTGTTATATTGCATATTAGTTTATTGAATGAACTTGAGTAAGGCTTGATTGACATTTTTTATGTCCCTCTCATCCCTTGAAGTTTTCTGTAATTTGTAGGTGCTTCTTGAGTATACATTTCCATTAAATTCAATCATTTATACAAAAAAAAAATCTCATACCAAATAGCAACTACTATCCTAAGTATGAGGAATTAGAATTTAATTAACATATGATCTTATATCTGTTCATATTGTCTTATAGTTGCTTCCGGAAATGTCTGTTTCTATTTAGTCAATTTATTGATTTATTGAGGTACGACTATATAACATTACTAGAGGCCCGGTGCACAAAAATTCATGCACTCAGGGGGGCGGGGTCCCTTAGCCCGACCTGTGCCCTCTCAGGGGATGACCACCTGCTGGCTTAGGCCCGCTCCCCGGGGGATTGGGCCTAAGCTGGCAGTCAGACATCCCTCTGGCAGCCTGGGAGCCCTCAGGAGATGTCCACTTGCCAGTGGGGACCAGGCCTAAGCTGCAGTCAGACATCCTTAGCGCTGCTGAGGAGGTGGGAGAGGCTCCCGCCATCACTGCTGTGCTGGCAGCCATCAGCCTGGCTTGTGGCTAAGCAGAGATCCCCCTGTGGGAGCGCAATGACCAACAGGGTGCAGCTCCTGCATTGAGCGTCTGCCTCCTGGTGGTCAGTGTGTGTCATAGTGACCAGTCATTCTCAGTCGTTCTGCTGTTAGCATCAATTTGCATATTACCCTTTTATTATATGCCTGGTGCATGGGTGGGGGCTGGCTGGTTTGCCCTGAGGGTGTCCTGGATGAGGGTGGGGGTCCCACTGGGGTGCCTGGCCAGCCTGGGTGAAGGGCTGAGGGCCATTTTCAGGCTGGCCACACCCCCTTCAGGGAGGGGGGGTCCTGCTGGGGTGCCTGGCCAGCCTGGGTGAGTGGCTGATGGCTGTTTAAAGGCTGCCCACGGCCCCTTCAGGGTGGGGTCCCCACAGGGGTGCCTGACCAGTCTGGGTGAGGGGCTGATGGCTGTTTGCAGGCTGGCCAAAATCCCAACAGGGACCCTCACCCCATGAGAGTGTGGCCATTCTGGGTGAGGGGCTGATGTCTGTTTGCAGGCTGGCCACAGCCCCTTGAGGGAGGGGGTCCCAGCTCGGGTGCCTGGCCAGCCTGGGTGAGGGGCTGATGGCTGTTTTCAGGTTGGCCATAGCCCCTTCAGGGTGGGGGTCCTCACTGGGGTACCTGGCCAGCCTGGTTGAGGAGCTAATGGCTGTTTGCCGGCTGTCCAAGCCCCCCAACTGGGACCCTCAGCCCATGAGGGTGTGGCCATGCTGGGTTAGAGGCTGATGGCTTTTTACAGGCTGGCCACGGCCCCCAGCCACCCAATCTCCCAGGGGAGGCCAGCTGAAAGCAGGTATCTGGGATTTATTTATCTTCTATAATTGAAACTTTGTTGCCTTGAGCGCAGGCTACAGCCGGCCAGGGCAGGCAGGAAGCTTGGCTTCCTCCATCATTTTTGCAACCAAGCCTCCTGCTTGCTCCAGCTCCATGGCTGCTGGCCGCCATCTTGGTTGGGTTAATTTGAGTATGCTTACTCTGATTGGCTGGTGGGCGTGGCTTGGGGTGTAGCAGAGGTGCAGTCAATTTGCATGTTTCTCTTTTATTAGATTAGAATATGTAGTGGGCCCATTTTGATATTTACTTATTTATATTTTAAATAGTTATTTTTAATAATGTAACAAGTACCTATGAAATCATCACTCCACAAAAAAAAACACACACACAAAAAAACTAAGATATTGTCCATAATCCATTTCTTACCACCTGATTTTGCTGTCCCATTAACTCACACCCTGACTTCTTATCCAAGTCAACCATCATTCTAAATCCCTATTATTTGATCCTTGTTTAAAGTTTGTTTTCTCCAGGAGCTTCTGCCACCCCATTCTATTGTTGTTTGTGGAAGAAATGCATCATAGCTGCTTTAACTCTTTCCTTTTCAGACACTTTCTATTGTCTAGCCACCTAAGTTTGACTCAAAAAGACACTTCCACGGAGATGACTTGAGAATGAGGGACCATGCATTCTGCAGTTTTTCCAATGGTAATTTATACCATGTATTCCTAGTGATTAGTTTGTCAATGCACTATTGCACAACTTGGTGACATTTATGCTGTCTGTTTATAAAGGAAAAGTCACTTTTGAAGGAGCTTCATTTTATTGGTTTACTGACTAATTTGCTTTCTGATGAAAATGCTACATAAATATTACAACTTGTGATAATATTATGAAAGGTAGTTGTGTTTGGTATTTCAGTATAAATGCATTAGATGAATTTTATGTGCCAGGACAAGTTAATCTATAACCATAAAGTGAAAAGAAAGTGAACATAGGAAAACTTGATGAATAACTGAAAATTGAAACTTATAATCTTTTTGCTCTTACTCGTCAATGTATAGTCTAATATAAAATTCTGTCAACTAGTGGCATGTCTTTTTTTAAATCTAGGAGAGTAACCTCTGACAAAACAAGCAAGTTTTTCAAGAATAAAGAAAATTAATTATTGGATGCAAAATGCAGAGAAAATTATAAAAATACAAAAGCATCATTTCAAGGTGTCTTAAGTATGAGAAAAATTTTTACAAATCACATAACTGTTGAGAATGTTAAACAGTGGAATACACAGTTAATATTATGATAAAAAAGAAATCATTTATAAGTTGATAGTGTTAGAAATCACACAATCTAAGTAAATGACATAAAATATATAAGGTTAATTATTATCATATATTTTACTTAAATTTAAATAAACTATTCACTTATGGAGACTAAATCAGTGTCTCTATATTTATAGGAGTGAGAACTGTTGATCACTTTTTCTTCTGTTTATCATGAAAAGCCTATAAGAAAATAGAAGAGTTTTTTTTCCTTAATTTATTCATTTATTGACTTTGTGAGCCATTAGATGGACGAGAACAGGTGCAATGATATCATACTAATAGAGCACCAGCAAGGATGGAGAGTGGTAACACATTTTTGAAATATTAGACCTAAATGATAATTCACATATTCTTTTACTTATGGAAAAAGTTCATAATTATCAATATATCTTGGTTCAAGGTTGAAAAGCATAGTAAAAAATGTGCATACTTTTCCATCACAGCTATTTCAGTGTGCACATTTTCAGGTATGCTGTTTGATTCAACTCTGCATGAGCAGGCAACCAACACTTGGTGATTCAGACTCACTAATTACAGGGCAACAGCAATTGATTAAAATGTGAGCGTGTGATTAAAGATTTTCTTTGAACTATTGAGAAGAAACAGGTTCTTCCCCACCTCTACCTCTCTTCTCTGATGGGTTATTGAGAGGATAGAATTGAAGCTATTACCAACTTAACAGGAGAGTTTGGCTTGAGCATGGAGCCAAAAATGAAGGAAACAGGTCTGAGATATGGAGAAGGCTTGATCAGGTTAAAGGGAATTATTTGGGGCAATGGATTTATTTGTAATTGAAGTACATTTGTTATGAATTTTTAGTAATTTTTCTTTTCTTTAGCCATCTTCAATATGGCATTTGGTCACTGAAAGGGAAAGAATCCTAAGTACAAAGAATAATGTGGCAATTAGGAGCCTAGATTCTTATGTCAGGCTGAATAGGCTTAAATCCTACCCCATTATTTGCTTACACAGCCTAGTACAAGTTTCTTGATGTCTCTGTGCCTCAGTTTCATCATCTATGAAGAAAGGCAACAGTACTTACCTCAGAGGGTTGTTGTGATGGTTAAAAAGGATGATATAAGTAAATTATAATATCTGTAAATTAAATATATGTAAAATAACTCAGTATATCTGGCATATATTAAGGACTCAATGTTGATTTTTTTTATTATTTTTATCTTTGTTATCATTTATGGTTTATAGATGAATTGTTGCTCATGAAAAACTTCATTTAAATCTGCAAGAGTACCCACAAATGCAAAAACACATTTCAGAGTAGAATAAGATAGAATAAAATGGGAATCCATTCACTACAATTTCAAATGAAAACTTTAAAAAAATATTTTAAGTTCTGAGTAGTTCAAGTAATTTGCGTCTAGTGCTCCTCAGCTAGGTATTCCATACCCAATGTCTGTTTAGGAGGTAAATATTGACCTAGCAAGTTGTTTAAAGCAGAGAGGGCTGCCCAAAGGCATAGATTATTTTGAGGGTTTATGGAAGATGCTTTTAATTTATTTTCTCTCAGGCATGCAACAGAGGGCTGTGCATAGCTTTCCATGAAAATCTCTTAATAATTTCTGCATCTGTATTTGATCGAAATGCACAGATGTCAGGCTGCCAAACAGTTGCTGCCATTTAATGAATAAATGCAAAGTAGAATGTTTTAAAAAATTAGTACAGAGAATTAGTAGAATATGAAACTGATGAGATGTGGAATCTGACTGATGATTCAAGCCATGTATCATATAGTCTGATAGAAATAGTTTGTTGAATGGTTTTAATTAACATTTATCTTAATGGTAGTCCTAAAGTAATCATTTGAAATAATTGAAATATTCTGTTTTATTTATTAAAAGCATGGTTCTCTAAAGATGGCAACTTTCTATGGTATCAAAAATGTAGAGAAGTACTCATTTATGGGAGTGAGGCTATCGATCTGCAATTTTCTATATGGACCATTTAGAGTCTAGGAAAATTTTCAAGATATCATCAGTAAACATAAGCATATGAGCACTAAGGACATTCAGAAATTTGTGTATCTATCTAGTATGTATTAAAATTATAAGCATTTTATAAAAATTAATTTGATTCTTTTAGATAACTTTAAAATGTAGATATATGTATCCCTATTTTACAAATGAGAAAACTAAGACAAAGAGAAGTATACCAATTTGTTTAAGATCATAGAGCAGGCAAGTGACAGAGTCAGGATTACAAAACAGGGGATCTGGTCTGCACACTTAACCAATACACCCTTCTGCCTCTCATGCTTAGAAATCACATGACAAAGGAATTATCCTAAATTATTTCCTGTTTGTATTTCTCATGTCTCATGTTCCTTTCTTTACTTATCACATTTCAGGGAAACATTACCTAGGACCGTGGTTGGCAAACCGTGGCTCGCGAACCACATGCGGCTCTTTGGCCCCTTGAGTGTGGCTCTGCCACAAAATACCACATGCGGGCGCGCACATACAGTGCAACTGAAACTTGTGGCCCATGTGCAGAAGTTGGTATTTTGTGGAAGAGCCACACTCAAGGGGCCAAAGAGCCGCATGTGGCTCGTGAGCCGCGGTTTGCTGAGGCACAGTTTGCTGACCACTGACTAGGAAGATAAAATGTGATCACCAAAGTTGGATGTAATTTGTGCGTTAATTTAAAGCATTTTCACTGTTCTTCTCCTCTAAAATCTCTTACATCTAATTTCTCTTTCAAACATATACTCCAACTTAGTCAACTCAGCCAGGTTTTTTACTTAAAAAGATAACAGTTTTGCAATATCCATCTCCAAAGTGAATTGTCCGCAACAGGTGTATACTTTACATTATTTAAAAATATTTTCACATTTAAAAATTAGATCTTAAATGTCTCAAGAATGGAGATACAATATTAGTTTATAAATTTGATGGGAAATAGTGTCTACCAGTTTGTTCACATACATGTGTTGCTTTGTTTATATCACATATCAAATTTTAAATGTCTACATGGTGAGTCCTTTTTTTAAAAAAAATATGTTTTATTGATTTTTTACAGAGAGGAAGGGAGAGGGATAGAGAGTTAGAAACATCGATGAGAGAGAAACACCGATCAGCTGCGTCCTGCACACTCCCCACTGGGGAAGTGCCCGCAACCAAGGTACATGCCCTTGACCGGAATCGAACCTGGGACCCTTGAGTCCACAGGCTAACGCTCTATCCGCTGAGCCAAACCGGTTAGGGCTACATGGTGAGTTCTTTATATTTAATTCTGCTCATGCTAATTATATTTATTCTCCACTCAATGCCTATTTAATAAGGAATTGTTATTGACTTAAGTAGTTAAAAAGTGGAAAAATTTCCCAATGGAGTAAATTTTTTTCAGGATGGAACATAGAAATTCTCTCTTTAACTTATTTGTTTGTTGACCCAGAGGTCTATGGGATCCCAAGGTAACTTGCTGGCCTGTTTGGGTTCTTGTTTACTTGTCTTAAAACTCCTGCAGTAAAATATTTTTTAACCTAAGATAATTTAAATTACAGAATATGAAAATGGGAGGTTGATAAAACTAATACAAAGTTATACATCAATTATATCTCAATATAAAAATAGGTATATTTATAAATAAAAATATACCTCAATAAAAAAGGAATGAATTTCTTCTATGTACAAGGAGGAGGAGGAGGAGGAGGAAAGTTCCATAGAGATTGCTTAGAAACCAAACATAGAGAGAATAAGAATCTTGTCCAAATCATGCAGCAATGAGTAATGGTGCTGTGGCCTTGAAATTTACCTACGATAATGTATACCTATCACTAATTCAGTAAGTCCTCATTAAAAGTTGCTGACAGATTATTGGAAACTGTGACTTTAAGCAAAACTACATATAACAAAACCAATTTTACTATAGACTAATTGATATCAACAAATTAAGTTTCTTCAGCATATTTATGGTCACAACACATCATCAAACTTCTAAAGACCCAAAGCACTTCTATTATTAAACATTGAAATAAATGTGAGCTATATATACATTTAAGAAAGATTAATAAAAACAAGTAAGAGAACTATTTTCCAATCCACTTATCCTAGTTTAGGGTCTCCCATGTGAGTAGATCCTCTCTCAAAGCTCAGGGTGCAAAGAGCAAACCCATCCTGGGTGGGCACCCTTATACAGCAGGGCACACTACACACACCCACACTCACCGAATAGTGGGACAATTTGAACACACCATTCCATCTCACTTGCATCTTTAGGATGTGAGAGGACACCTCAGTACCCAGAGAAAACCTGCAGGAATGGTGAGAATGTACAAACTCTACACAGACAGTGGCTCCAGATTGTCAGGGATAAAAATTTTTTCTCAACAATGTTGAATGGAATGTCGTTCTTTGAAGACCTGCTGTACAATATATCAACTAGAGGCCCAGTGCACGAAATTCATGCACTGGAGGGGGGAGGTCCCTCAGCCCAACCTGCGCCCTTTCACAGTCCGGGACCCCTTGGGGGATGTCTGCCTGCTGGAAGGGAGCGGGCCTAAGCCAGCAGTTGGACATCCCTCTCACAGTCCAGGACCCCTCGCACCTTACTGCCCTCCTGCTTGCTGCTCCTTAGTGCTGCCACGGAGGTAGGAGAGGCTCCCACCACTGCCACTGCACTCACCAGCTGTGAGCCCGGCTTCTGGCTAAGTGGTGCTTCCCCTGTGGTAGCGCACTGATCACCAGGGGGCAACTCCTGCATTGAGCATCTGCCCCCTAATGGTCAGTGCACATCATAGCGACCAGTCATTCTGGTCGTTCCACCTTAACAGTTGCTTAGACTTTTATTATATAGACTAGAGGCCCAGTGCATGAAATTCGTGCATGGGGCGTCCCCTCAGCCCAGCCTGCACTCTCTCCAATCCAGGACCCCTAGAGGGATGCCCGACTGCCGGTTTAGGCCCGATCCCCTGGGGACATCCCTCTCATAATCCTGTACTGCTGGCTCCTAATCACTCACCTGCCTGCCTGCCTGGTCGCCCCTAACTGCCCCCCTTTCTGGCCTGATTGCCCCTCACTGCCTCTGCATGCCGGCCTGATCTCCCCCAACTGGTTGATTTTTCTTTGTTAAATGGCATTTAAATATATAAAATAAATATCAAAAATATGAGTCTTTGTTTTACTATGGTTGCAAATATCAAAAAATTTCTATATGTAACATGGCACCAGAGTTAAGTTAGGGTTTTTCAAAATGCTTACACGCTGAGCTCAAAAGGTTCGCCATCACTGGCCTATACCAATGACACTCAAAGTGTGGTCCCTGGATCAGCAGCATCATGATGATGTGGAAACTTGAAAAAAACCCTTCAATGTTTTATTCACTCTATTTAATGGGGCAAAGCCTAATCTACATTTATATTGGGTAATCTCTGGTTCTCACTACAAATAAAATTCATACTAAAGTGATTTTTGTGTTACATAAGTAAAATTAATGTAGTATAGGAATTTAAAAATATTCAAGACTATTTTGTATTTATCTTACATGATATTTATCTATAAGATAAATAATTTCACTTTTAAAAATTAGTTGAAGCCATTAGTAACACAAATAGAATTGGAAAAAAATAATTACTGTAAACGAATGTGAAACAGTTATACACATTAGCTCTGGCTGGTGTGGATCAGTTGGTTGGTATGCTGTCCTGTTCACACACTGAAAGGTGGGAAGTTTGATTCCTGGTCAGGTCACATACCCAGGTTTTGGTTTGAATCCTCGTTGGTTTGAGTGTGTGCAAGAAGCAACCAATCAATGTCTCTCTCTCTCTCTCTCTCTCTCTCTCTCTCTCTCTCTTTCTCTCTCTTTCTCTCTCTCCCCCTCTCACTTTCTCTCGCTCTCTCTTAAAAAAAATCAATGAAAAACATATCCAAGGGTGAGGATTAAAAAGAAAGATATACAGATAGTTTTATGTGGAAAAAATGCATTTCCCAAGGATACTATTCAAAAATTTTTTTTTCCATTTTATTAAGATACTAGAGGCCTGGTGCACAACATTCATGCACTGGGGTGGGGAGTCCCTCAGCCCAGCCTGCGCCCTCTTTCAATCCGGGACCCCTCGGGGGATGTCTGCTTGCTGGCTTAGGCCTGGTCCTTAGCACTGCCACAGAGGGGATGTGGGAGAGGCCCCCGCCACCGCCGCTGCACTTGCCAGCCATGAGCCCAGCTTCTGGATGAGTGGTGCTCCTCCTGTGGGTGCATACTGACCATCAAGGGCAGCTCCTGTGTTGAGCACCTGCCCCCTGGTGGTTAGTGCATGTCATAGCAACCGGTCATTCTGCTGTTTGGTCGATTTGCATATTAGAGTTTTTTTATAAAGGATAATTGACATATTATCACTGTATTATTTAAAGTGTACAGCATAATTATTTAATATTTATATATTGCAAAATGAATACAAAAATAAGTTTAGTTAACATCTACCACCTTACAGTTACATTTTTTTCTTGTGATGAGAACTTTTAAGATTTACTCTTTAGCCCTAACCAGTTTGGCTCAGTGGATAGAGCGTTGGCCTGTGGACTGAAGGGTCCCAGGTTCGATTCCTGTCAACGGTATGTACCTTGGTTGCAGGCACTTCCCCAGTAAGGGAGTATGCAGAAGGCAGCTGATCGATGTTTCTCTCTCATCGATGTTCCTAACTCGCTATCCCTCTCCCTTCCTCTCTGTAAAAAAATCAATAAAATATATTTTTTAAAAAAAGATTTACTGTTTAGGACTTTCAAATACACAATATAGTACTGTTATACATGGGCAAATATTTAGAGATGCTGGCCATGGTGCTGAAGCTGAGATCTAGCTATCCTCCAGTGTTCCAAGCATTACCTCTTAGTTTCTGGGGTAGCCTGGGCTGGCAAAGATCATAGTGAGACACTTGAAACATTCAGAGAACCAGCTAAGTATCAGGTGAAATGGAAATATTTCAGTATTTTTATAACTGGCCTGAAAGTACTGCTGTGTATTGATGAAGATTAGCCTTGGCTATATTTTATTTTGTTTTGAAGAGTTCATGATCACGTGTGACTGCTAAATAACTTTAATTATTGTTAACTAATTTACACTGAAACATTAAATTAATCATTACATAGAAAAATTTTAGACTCTCAATAAAAATCAGAAAAGAGTCAGGAGTGGTTCAAGATAAGCATGTAATCTCACAAGATAATAATAGTTCATTGGTTTGCACACCATACTCTTTAAACCATGTTAAATAGGCCAGGAAAAGGGGGTGAAACAATGTTTAATTCCTTTGTGGAAGAGGCTGAAGGATAAATAAATAGATAAATAAATAAATAAATAAAATCGAAGAAAATAATAATTCAAAACAGTTGATTTCAATTTTGAGGATTTTGAACATCCTGGTAGATACTATTTCAATAAATATTTCTGTATAGTAGATATATTATGTTTCCAATCATGGTTGATAATTACTGTTAACTTTACATTGACATAGAAAATTTACCTTACAAGTGTCTTTTTGTAAGGAGAACTCTATGCTGCATCTAGTAAAAATAGAAATATAAATTTTCTCAGGCTGGCCCTGAGTGGTTTGGCTTAGTGGATGGATAGAGTGTCGGCCTGCAGACTGAAGGGTCCCAGGTTCGATTCCAGTCAAGGGCATGTACCTTGTTTGTGGACACATCCTCAGTAGGGACTGTGTAGGAGGCAGCTGAATCGATGTTTCTCTCTCTCATCGATATTTCTAACTCTCTATCCCTCTCCCTTCCTCTCTGTAAAAAATCAATAAAAGATATTTAAAAAATTTTTTCTCAGGCTGAATAAATATTAGGTTATTTATTTTATGGCTTTAGTGAACCCTTTATGAAGTTATTAAAATATAACCACACTATTACTTAGAGTTGTCATTTTTTTCCTTATACTTGAATCACTTCAGAATTACTTACTGACAAGGTACCCCAGAATTTCAAAATATTCTAGAATATATTTCCTACAAACTAGATATAATTTTACATAATCACACTACAGCCATTAGAATCAGTAAAATTAACAATGATATTCATGCTATAATCTAATAAGCAGACCAAACTAAATTTTTTTTCAATTATCCCAATAATGGCCTTTAGTATCCAATTTATGATCACATCTTGCATGTGTTTGTTATGCTTCTTTAGAGTCCTCCAGTAATTTTGTAGAATGTTCCTTAATTTGGGTTTGTTTATTCTTGATCAGATTAGGGGTATACACTTCTGCCAGTAATACTCCAGAAGTGATGCTTGTTTTTATTGTACCTTTTCATGTAGTACACAAGGTGTTAAACTTGATCACTTGAATAAAGAAATGTTTGCCATGTTTCTCCACTGTCATTACCCTTTCTTTTCTATATATTAATAAGCATTTTATTGGGAAGTATTTGAAACCAGGTAAATATTTTTTTATTCAGCAAACATTTACTCACTAATTATAATATCTATTTGTGTTTCTTGGCTGATGTAATTATTTCAACTATGTTGTCCTAATGTGATTTTCTGAATTAATTATTCCTTCTATATTTGAATATTGACATCCTATATAATAAAAGCCTAATATGCTAAGTGTCCGGTCGTCTGGTCAGCCGTTCAACCAATCAAAGCATAATATGCTAATGATATGCTAAGGCCGCTCAACCGCCACTATGATGTGCACTGACCACCAGGGGGTAGACACTCTGACCCATAGGTTAGCTTGCTGCTGGGGTCCGGCTAATCAGGACTGAGCGAGATGGGCCGGACATGCCCTGGGGCCCTCCCATGGTCCCTCCCTGGCTGGCCAACCTCCTGCGTCCCTCCCCGGCCCTGATCATGCACCGGTGCGGTCATTGACCTGGCCTGCACCCTCTTGCAATCTGGGACCCCTCCAGGGTTGTCAGAGAGCCGGTTTCAGCCCGATTCCACAGGCCAGTCCCAGGGACCCTACTGGTGCTTGAATTCATGCACCGGGCCTCTATTTCTACTATAAGTGACATTTTTATACTTTTAACTAACTAACTAACTAATTAATTAATGTCAGTATGAACTGTTAGATTCCTATTTTCTTTAATATCTAAAATCAGTAACTACTGTTATTTATTTAACTATATACTTAGCTTTAAAATAAGCTTTTATTTTTATTTTTTTATTTATTTTTTAAATATATTTTATTGATTTTTTACAGAGAGGAAGGGAGAGAGAGATAGAGAGTTAGAAACATCGATGAGAGAAAAACATTGATCAGCTGCCTCCTGCACATCTCCCACTGGGGATGTGCCCACAACCCAGGTACATGCCCTTGACCGGAATCGAACCTGGGACCCCTCAGTCCGCAGGCCGATGCTCTATCCACTGAGCCAAACCAGTTTCAGCTAAAATAAGCTTTTAAAAATATAATTTACCAACAATAAAATGAAACTATTTTAAGAATATTATTCTTAGTTTTGACAAATATATACATTGTAACCACCAAATCAATCAAGATATAGAATATTTCTTACACCTTCAGATGTTCCCTCCCAAAGGAATTCAGACAACCTCTCCATCCACATCATATGGCCCCGTGCAACTTCTCTTGTTTTAAGTCATGAAAGTGCCATTTTTCCTATTGCAAAATTTTATATAAATGGAACCCTTTTGTTTCTAGATTTTTTTGGTCATTATAGTGTTTTTGATATTTATCTATACATTTGAGTGTATCAGTCATTTGTTGCTTTTTACTAGAGTGAATTTTTCATTTATATACCAAAATTTATTTATACATTTACTGATTGTTGGAGAACCTACTCCAGGAATGGAGATATTATCACAGATAGCTATAGTTTAATATAAATGAGTGTGTAAGGAACATAGCAAGACCCATTTGTTTAAAGTCCTCTGTGTGTCCCATTGTTAAAGATGCCACAGCAAACATTTACCAAACCTTTGCTTTTCCATCTCCAAATGAATTGTCTTCCTATCCTTTAAAGTCCAAAACCACAATCGTGCCCTCCCATCCCCCCTCTCTTCTCCTTAGCTGCAGAATGGCATATAAACCTTAACTGCCCAGTGCCTCTTAGGGTCTCATTCTTATAACACTCCCAAATAAAATAAAGTTTGGACATTTTCTCTTATTAATCTGTCTTATATTAATTTATTAGCCTTGCTAGAAGAATATAGAAGGTGGAAGGAAAGTTATGTGTTTTTTTGTGTCCCCACATTATATATATACTAGAGGCCCGATGCACAAAAATTTGTGCACTCGGGGGGCGGGGGGAGGGGGGTCCCCCAGCCCGGCCTGTGCCCTCTCGCAGTCTGGGACCCCTCGGGAGATAACGACCTGCTGGCTTAGGCCTGCTCCCGGGTGGCAGAGGGCAGGCCCAATCCCTAAGTGCAGCCCCTGGTCAGGCTCAGAGCAGGGCCGATTGGGGAGTTGGGGCGCCGCCCCGTCATGCACAGAGCAGGGCGGATCGGGAGGTTGCAATGCCACCCTCAGTCACGCTCAGGGTAGGGCCGATTGGGGGGTTGGGGCACCGCCCCCTGTCACACACAGAGCAGGGCCAATGGGGAGGTTATGGCTCTACCCTGTCACACACAGAGCAAGGCCCGTGGAGGGGGGTTGGGGCGCTGCACCCTGTCACACTCAGGGCAGGGCCAATGGGGAGGTTATGGCTCTACCCTGTCACACACAGAGCAAGGCCCGTGGAGGGGGGTTGGGGCGCCACCCTCTATCACCCACAGAGCAGGGCCGATCAGGGGGTTGGGGCGCCACCACTGTCACACTCGGGGCAGGGCCGATGGAGAGGTTATGGCTCTACCATGTCACACACAGAGCAGGGCCGATCAGGGGGTTGGTGTGCTGCACCCTGTCAAACACAGAGCCGCAGGGCAATCAGGGGATTGGGGAGCTCCCCCCTATCAGGCACAGAGCAGGGCAGATCAGGGGGTTGGGGTGCCTTCCCCTGTCACGAACAGAGCAGGGCGGATAGGGAGGTTGTGGCCCCGCCCCCTGTCACACACAGAGCCACAGGGCGATCAGGGGATT
>NW_005371132.1:629454-630668 GCF_000412655.1 Myotis brandtii
TTGGAGTCCTCAGCAAGCAAGCCTCCCTGCTCGCTTCAGTGCCTGGCTGCCGGCCGCCATCTTGGCTGACAGTTAATTTGCATATACTCACTGATTAGCCAATGAAAAGGGTAGCGGTCATACGCCAATTACCATGTTTCTCTTTTATTAGTGTAGATATATATTATAAAACCCTAATATGCAAATAGACCGAATGGCAGAACTGAACAACCAAACAACTGGTCACTATGACATGCACTGACCACCAGGGGGCGTGTGCGGAACATGGTGGGCGTCGGCAGAGGTGGCAGAATGCAGAACATGGTGGGCATTGGCCGTGTCAGGATGGTGGAATAGGTGAGTGGGGGCTCCAGACCAAGGCGGGGCAGTGGTCGCTGTCATCAGGGTGAGTCTCTGGTAGTTACTGAAAATTCTTTGCTTCTGTGCACTGTGGTCCCACCTGGCGCTTGTACCCACTGCCGGCGCCAGCCCTACTCGCACCTGCTACTGGTGCTGGAGCCGCTGCTCACATCTGCTGCTGGCCCCAATCACTTGGCACTATCAGTGGGTGCGAACGCTGGCTGCAGGCTGGATCACCCCTCAAGGCTTCTCCACCTCCCCCTGCTCCTGAGGGGTGATCGGGGCAGGCAGCCGCTGCTCGAAGCCACTGCTGGCAACAGCCCCACTCACACCCACAGCCAGCACCAGAGCCGCTGCTTGCAACCGCTGCAGGTGCTCAGCGCCCGGCACCAGTCCTGATCATTTCTGAGGGCTTCTCCACCTCCCCCTGCTCATCTGGGGTGACTGGAGAAGCAGCTGCCATTTGCACCCACTACTGGCAGTGGCCCCAATTGGTCCGCACCAGCAGTGGATGCAAGTGGGACCTGCGCCGTCAGCGCCAGCACGTGGAAGCGGTGGTGGCGGGAGCAGAGCTGCCCATAGACAGAGGACTGGGGGCCGTGGAGGGAGGAGCCGGGCAAGGGCACAGAGGATGGGCCAAAACCTGCCCCTGTGCCCACTGCAGCCTCGTGGCCCACAGTTCCTTTCAATGTGCACGAATTTGTGCACTGGGACCCTAGTACATACATAAAGTGTAGGAGGATCCTAAATGACAAATAGAAGGACACACAATTTGTTTTCATTCTTTTTTTATCATCTATTTTTATTGTTTAAAGTTTTACATATGTCTTCTTTTTTCCCTGTTTGACCCCCCCCCCCCCCCCCCCCCCCCCCCC
>NW_005371132.1:630738-632882 GCF_000412655.1 Myotis brandtii
TCACCCCTGAGGGCAAGCCCCCACCACCCCTGTGTCTGTATCATTGGTTATGCTGCTAATATGCCATACAAGTCCTTTGGTTGATCTCTAACTCCCCTACCCTGCCATTTGTCTCTGGATCCATTTTTGTTCATCAGTTTATGTTGATCATTATATCCCACATATGAGTGATTCTTTTCTCTTTTCCTTGGTCAGCTTAATGGGATTTATACAATAAAGATGGGGCACAGGATATTTGGCTACAAATAAAGCTTAATGGACAGTACGTAGAAGATAATCTCTATATGTTTTATTTCACTGAACTATTTGTTTAATAATGAAAGTTTCTTAATCACCTGATGACTTAATTATTTTATATAAAACAATCTATAGACATATCTTTATTTGTTTAGCAATCTCAGTAGAATCTTTTGAGGGTTGTTAAAGAAATGTAAATATGAAACCCAATACATAGTGTTTTCACGATGATGGCATAGAGTTACTCTCCAATTTCTCCACTGTGTTACTAAACTAGTGCTTTTCAATTTTTCAAGTGCTTGAGAATCTCCTGGAAGGTGGGCTTTCCCCCACATTTCCTGATCCAATTGGTCTGGATGGAGCCTGAGAATTTGCATTTCAAAGGGGTTCCCAGGTGGTGCCGCTGGTATTTAGAGAAACACTGCCTCAGGAAACAAAATTACAGAAAGGAACTAGTTCTTTAGGCAGAATGTTTCATAAGTGGTTAATATGTTTGTAAACTTGGCTAACTGCCTGTCCTTGAAAATGAACTAAAATACTGCTTTTCTATTATGTTTAAGTGTTTTAGTGCCTGTGTTTGTAATAATGACATTTGTTACTAAAATGATGTTTACATCTATTATAATTCCTCCCACAACTAAAGAGCTTCTTTATTCTAGGAAAGCCAAGGCTTTTGTATTTGGATAAAAGTTTTATGTGTGTTTCTTTGCCTTGTCGGACCAAGTCTGATTTATGAAACTGCTCCAAATACATGCCTGCACTCTGATATGTAAATTGCTTTAGATTCTAAGTTAGTAATTTGGTTAAACTTTACATTGAACCAATATTTTTTTTCTCTCTTCTTTATTATCTGTAAGATTTTTCACACTAAGTGCCTTTTTTTGTGACATATAGATGATGATGTCCTATGTCCCACTGCTAAATGGAAGTAAATTCAAATGCAGATTATTAATTAAAGCCTTTTCATCTAGTACACAACTTATTTTTTAAAAGATCGCTTTCTTTAACACATTCAATTAGAATTGTATACTAATTTAGTTTTCTTCTATTCCTTTATTTCTTCATTGTTTTCTTCCTCCTAACACACATATACCTATGTGTGGGCATGCACACACACCATTATTTAATGATTGTAATAATATCATTGTATTTATGTAGCACTTATGGTTATACATATAATTTATTATAAATGTCCTAACATTTTATAAGATAGATGAGGTGTGGGATTTCCTCTGTATCACACACAGGAAATCTGCATGGCTTAGTTTTATGGAAAACCTCCTCTTTTTGTTTTTGTTTTTAGCTCAACTTTTAGGCTTGAAGAATATCAGTCACACAATCACAAACCCGTTTACATCCCAAGAGTACACAATTTTACATGCATTCATCTCTTTTTACCAAAGGCAAGTCTTACTGATGGTGATGGCATGGCTTTTTTTTTTTTTTTTTTTTACCTTTTCAAAAATGACTGGTTAATGCCTATTTTAATAAAGTGATTTTTAGAATTATTGAAGAACCACGTCAGAGTCCTTTTGTAACCAGACAATCAAGGGGTCTGTGCTGCTTTTCACTACTTGAGCCAATTAAGCAGAGACAGGGTTGAATCATATATGAGCGTTTATTCCAATAACAACAGCGGTATGGGAGAGCAGCAGGTCATCCACAAAAATCTGCTCTGCAGCTCCCATAAGCCAGCTACTTGAATAGGGTAGGGCAGTGGTTGGCAAACTCATTAGTCAACAGAGCCAAATATCAACAGTACAACAATTGAAATTTCTTTTGAGAGCCAAATTTTTTAAACTTAAACTATATAGGTAGGTACATTGTTATTAACTTAATTAGGGTACTCCTAAGGCTTCGGAAGAGCCACTCTCAAGGGGCCAAAGAGCCGCATGTGGCTCACGAGC
>NW_005371132.1:632946-638287 GCF_000412655.1 Myotis brandtii
TCGTTCATCCTCTCTATATGTCCAAACCATCTCAACATACCTTTCTCAATCCTTGACACTACATCTTCTTTCACTCCACAACGTTCCCTAAAATTAACTTAATAAACTATACTTAAAGTTTTAAGTCAACTTCGCACTGTACGTGCGCGTCCGCATGTAGTATTTTGTGGAAGAGCCACACTCAAGGGGCCAAAGAGCCGCACGTGGCTGGCGAGCCGCGGTTTGCCAACCACTGGGGTAGGACAATGATTACATGGGGAAGGAGGCAAGGTGGGCTCGGGAGGAGCTGGGGTGGGACTCCATTTTTGGGCAACAAGGTTGTTAATCTTTCCATGATATTAGGTAGTTCTTGACTGGGGATGGACTGCATTCCAAGTTTGACTCCCAGATCCAAGGTTGACTCCCAGGTCTTGGGGGCACACACTCTCAGTCAGGTTAGAATGTTCTTTCTTTAACCAGAACAAGGCAATCACAGTTAACAGAGCATGATTATATTTCCCATAACCATAGCTAGTCCCCAACATTCTATTTTTGCCTCTAACATTTTTACATATTATCAGTTACAAAATGACATTTCTCATTTAGATTCATAGGAACATAGGTTCAAGAATTTGGGAAAGGGATTTGAGCTAATTATAGAATAATAAAGAAATTATAATTTAGAATTATAAAATGAATTATCCAATTTACAGATGAGGAAATTAAATTCCAGAGGCTTTAAATGACATGTTCTACACGTACAATTCGGCAGAGAGCCTAAATTAGAACCAAATTATTGCAATTTCTAACTGTGTTCTTTCACTACTATTCAGGAAGAATAAATTCAAAAACATTGGTGACCAGTAAAAATAACCCAACTTTTATATTGGCCAACATAAAAGATGTTCTCTTCTCTTTAACTGTAGACTCTACTCCTAAACCTTCTTATTTTTATGCTTAGACTATGAATAATTGAATGCCTACAAGGAGTTGTTAGACTTGTTGACTTTCAGGAGGATGATAAAAAGATGTTATGTGTGTCCAACATAAATAATTACCAAATCATAGTAATGAGTAAAGACACCCGTAGATCATAGCTCTTATCAATGCAAGAAATCATGCATTGCATCATCTACTTTGCTAAATATTTTTAATGAATTCATCGCATTATACTAGGTACTATACTCTCAAAAGTATAACATTCTTACAGAATAATGAATGTATAGAATTTCTGTGTTGTTTTTAAAAAACAGCCTGTGAATAGCACCATGATATACTTTCCTGAGTATAAAATAAAACCAAAAATCAGACAATCAAATCAGACTAGATGAGTGGCATAATTTGAAGTGACATCACAAACATTTAATCAAAGTGGTATTATGCCTAGAGTTTGAGTCAGCTGCACCCACCCTACTGGGGGGGGGGGGGAAGGGGGGATGGATATACATTAAACTTTTTAAACATTTAATAAGCCTTCACATCTGAGGTTGAATACTTCTAGCTTACATGATATTTTTTCCCCACCTTGTTTAATTACTACTGAGATCCTTTTAAATTATTCTCTCTTTTTTTAAATATATTTTTATTGATTTCAGAGAGGAAGGGAGAAGGATAGAAAGATAGAAACATCAATGATGAGAGAGAATCATCGATCGGCTGCCTCCTGCACGCCCCCCACTGGGGATCGAGCCCACAACCCAGGCATATGCCCTTGACCAGAATCGAACCTAGGACCCTTCAGTCCTCAGGCCGATGCTCTATCCACCGAGCCAAACCAGCTAGGGCTTAAATTGTTCTTTTCATAAACATTTGGGATCTTAGAATATTATCACTGCAAGGAATCTTTGAGTACATGTTGATCAACTTTCACTTTATAGATGAGGAAAGCCAAGGCCCAGAGGAAGGCATGACTTTGAAAAGGCTGCAGAGTGAGTCACAGGAGACCTGGAAGTTGAACCTGGGCAGATGAGTTCCAGACCATTATGTATCAACTAGAGGCCTGGTGCACAAAATTCGTGGGGGTGTCCCTCAGCCCAGCCTGCACCCTCTCCAATCTGGGACCCCTTGGGGGATGTCCCTGTGGGATCAAGACTAAACCAGCAGTCAGACATCCCTCTCACAATCCAGGACTGCTGGTTCCTAACCGCTTCTGCCTGCCAACCTGATCACCCCCTAACTACTCCTCTGCCAGCCTGATTGATGCCTAACTGCTCCCTTGCTGACCCTATAGCCCCCAACTGCCCTCCCCTGCCAGCCTGATCAATGCCTAACTGCTCTCCTGCCAGCCCGATTGCCTCCAACTGCCCTCCCCTGCCAGCCTGGTCACCCCCAACTGCCCTCCCCTGCAGGCCTGGTTGCCCCCAACTGCCCTCCCTCTCCTGCCAGCCTGGTCACCCTAACTGCCCTCCCCTGCTGGCCCGATTGCCCACAACTGCCCTCCCTTGCCAGCCATCTTATGGCCACCTGGGGGCAGCCATCTTGTGTGAGGGCATGACGGTCAATTTGCACATTACCCCTTTATTATATAGGATTACTTGGTCAAGAGAAATAGGATTGCTGCTGTTCTGGGCTCCATAGTTACACCTTTGTTTATTCCTCTGCCTCACTCACTGTTCACCATAAGATAATTACCTTGAGTACAGAGCACAGGTGTTTTATATTGTTCTATAACTTTTAATTCAATTGGAATATTACCTTATTTGTTACAGCTGCAGCTCAAAAAGAAACTTCTTTTAATAATAAAAAATACCATAGAAGTGATTTTTCAGTTTGGAGTGTTAAACTGAATAATTTGGTCTCTATGAAAAGCTGCTGCTTAACGGGTTAACACAAAGAGTGAACTTTGCACAAGTCTATAATTAAAATCTAAATTCTCACTTAGTTTTCATATCAAGGAGCCTGGATTCATGCCTTGAAAAAAATGACTCTTTAAACAATGACTGAACTTTGTGTCTTCTCCAGCCCAGCTTCTCTTTATTCCTTTTTCCATAAAACCACGAACATCACATTTTCAAGTCACTAGCTCAAACCTTGGGGCTTTGACAAGTTATAAAACAAAGGGTGGGAAAGGAATTAACTGTGATCTTCATGTTAACATCTGAGTTCAAAGCAAATGAACACAGAAAACAGCTAAGGGCATGTATTTCTTTACTTGAAAAAACACCAATAGGCAGAATCATCATTTTAGAAAGGTAAAGACACATTTACAAGTGATTCTTTATTATCAACATCACAATAGGAGGTAGGTGAGAAAGTAGAGGGGGAAGAAAATCTGGATTTAAATTATTGGTCTCTCTCTTACCAACATGGTGACTAGGTAAATCACTAAACCTCTCTGAACCTCAGTTTTCTCATCTGTGATATGGAGACAATTATATCCAGCTTCCCTACCTACTTAAGCATGCACATATACAGGGTTATGATGATGTTTAAAAATCTATGTGAGAACATTTTTAAAAAGCTGGAGTGAATTACAGGCAGTCTATCAACTAAGAATAATGGTTGAGTTTGTCTAATTATTTAAGCAATCAAAGATTTTTGTTTCCTCATTTGTTAAATGGCAATAACACATTCCACAATTTCAAATATCTATAGAGATCTAAACAGAAAGATTTTCATTATTTTTTCATCACAACTCATTTGGCAGCAAAACTGAATGGACCTGAACTGATCAGAAGCAATTTTTAATCTTTAATTACCTCAATAATATCCCTAAGTATGTTTTTGTAGCAGAAATACTAATGTATTTAATTATACCCAAATCATTTTTACATGTTGTGGAACTTCAATAAGAATCATGAATTCTTTGGATAAATACCCAGAAGTGGGGCTGTTGGATAATATGGAAGTTTAATTTTTAACTTTTTGAGGAAGCTCTATGCTGTTTTACATAGTGACTGCACCAGTTTACAATCCCACCTACAATGCATGATGGTTCCCTATTCTCCACATCTTTGTCAAAACTTATTTTTTTGTTGACTTTTTGATAATGACCATCCTGACAGGTGTGAGGTAACATCTCATTGTAGTTTTGATTTGCATTTTCCAGAGGATTAGTGATGTTGAGCATCTTTGATGTGTCTGTTGGCCATCTGTATGTCTTTTTTCAGAAATACGGTATTTATGCAGGTCCTCTCTTCATTTTTTAATCATATTTTTTAAACGAGTTCTTTATATACTTTGGGTATTAACCCCTTATAGGACATATCATTTGCAAATATCCTCTCTCATTCAGTAGGATGCCTTTTCATTTTGTTGATGGTTTCTTCATAGGGAAAATCTATGTAGTTCTATGTAGTCCTATTTGTTTATTTTTGCTTTTGTTGCTCTTACCCGGGGAGACATATCCAGATAAATATTGCTAAGACTGATGTCAAAGACTTTACTAGTACTGTTTATGTTTTCTTTTAGGAGTTTTATAGTTTCAGGTCTGACATTTAAGTTTTTAATCCATTTTGAGTTTATTTTTGCACATAGTATAAGAAAGTGGTCTAGTTTCATTTTTTACATATATCTGTTCATTTTTCCCAGCACCATTTATTGAAGAGACTGTCTTTACCACATTGTATATCCTTGCCTCATTTTTTATAGATACATTGACCATATAAGTGTGGGTTTATTTCTGGGCACTATATTCTGTTCCATTGATATAAGTATCTATTTTTGTTCCAGTATCATACAGTTTTGATTACTGTAGCCTTATTGCTTTTTTTATATATATGGAGAGAGAAATAGTGATAGAAACATCAATGAGAGAGAAACATCATCAATCAGCTGCCCTTTGCATGCCCCCTACTGGGAATCCAGCCCACAACCTGTGCATGTGCCCTGACAAGGAATCAAACCAGTGACCTCTTGGTTCATGGGTGGATGCTCAACCATTGAGCAACACCAGCCAAGCTGATTATTATAGCTTTACTAGAGGCCCGATGCATGAAATTCATGTAAAAGTAGGCCTTCCTTCCCCTGGCTGCTAGCATCGGCTTCCCTCTGGCCGCCAGCAGGCACCCGGGACCCGGGCTTCCCTCGCAGCCCTGGCTTTGTCCAGAAGGTTGTCCGGAAGGATGTCTGGTCTAATTAGCATATTACTCTTTTATTACTATAGATAGTATAGTTTGAAATCAGGAGGCATAATACCTCCAACTTTGTTCTTTTTTCTCAAGATAGCACCCTTATGTTCACTGTAACTTTATTTATAATAGGCAAGATAGAGAAAGGACTTAGTTATTCATTGATAAATGAATGGATAAGGCAAATGTGTATCTACACTAATAAAAGAGAAACATGGTAATTGGTGTACGACCGCTACCCTTTTCATTGGCTAATCAGTGAGTATATGCAAATTAACTGTCAGCCAAGATGG
>NW_005371132.1:639472-642894 GCF_000412655.1 Myotis brandtii
CGGGCTGGGGGACCCCCCTCCCCCGCCCCCCGAGGGCACAAATTTTTGTGCACCGGGCCTCTAGTATATATATAATGGAAAATTACTTTGCCATAAAGAAAAAGTAATTTTGCCATTTGCAACAACATAAATGGATCTATGGGATATCATGCTAAATAAAATGTCAGACAGAGAAAGACAAATACATGATTATTTCACTTACATTTGTAATCTCAAAAACGAAACAAATGAATAAACAAAACAAAACAGAAATAGACTCATAGATTCAGAGAACAAACTGATGGTTGCCAGATGGGAAGGGGTTGGGGGAAAGGTGCAAAAGGTGAAGGGGATTTAGAAGTACAAATTGCCAACTACAAAATTAGTCATGAGGTTGTAATGTACACCATATTGTCAATAAGATTTTTATAACTATGTATAGTGACAGGTGGATATTAGACTTATCATAGTGATCACTTTATAAAATATAAAAATATTTAAGCATTATGTTGTATACCTGAAAACTAATATAAAACTCTATGTTGACTATAATCTAAAAATAAAATTTAAAAAAAAGAACCATAAAATCACAAAAAGGTTGTTCTTAGCACTTGGTAAGGGATTATAAAATTTTATAATTTTTAAAAGTTCAAAAACAAGTAAAATCTAGCAATAGATTGTGTAATTATGCATATGTTTATTATAAAACTATAAAAATATGTCAAGACACAAAATTTCATGTGATGATTAAAAATTTCCCCCGCATGAATCCAACATAGCAATTGCCTTAACTCTTTTCAAACCTCTTCTAGTCTTTCAATTTAACAATAGCTCCCACTATTACTTTTATGCAGACAGTATAAACAGGAACATCTTGGATTTGTTGAATTTTGTAGATTAAAACCATTTTTAATCTCCATTTTTAATAGTGAACATCAAAGGATGCTCAAAGAGTTTGTGGCATGCCTAAGGGCACACAACTTAGAAGATCTAAAATTTGATATCACATCTTATAACTCCAGTTCTTATACTCTATACATTTCCTTTTAAGGCCCAAATCATAATTTGGAAGCCAAAATTTTCAAGCAGGCACTTTAATCTAAACCTTTTAATAAAAGCAAATATCATTTTCCTGCTCCTAAAATCAATGCATTTTCCAGCCTTGTTTCTTTCTTTAAGTAAGGCTACCATTATACATGTAGTAATTTTTAAAACATGTTTTTATTGAATTTTTAGAGAGAGGAAGGGAGAAGGATAGAGAGATAGAAACATCTATCAGAGAGAAACATCATCAATCAGCTGCCTCCTGCACAACCCCCACCAGGGATTGAACCTGCAACCTGGGCATGCACCCTGACCTGGAATCAAACCAGGGACTTCTTGGTTCGTGGGTCGATGCTCAACCACTGAGCCACACCAGCCAGGCAACATATAGTAATTTTAAACCACAAACTTATCTTTAAATTTTCTTCTACACTCTGAGCTACCAAGTCCTCTAAATTCTTACTGTTTTATCATTTACTTCATTTATGTACTCTGCTTTTCAAAGGACTTAAACATACCTGCACTCTGTACTTTCTTAGTTTTCTCCACACTCCTGCTCTCTAGAAGGCCTTCTTTCCTTCCTCCCTCCATTTTGTCCTTTCTCTCTTACTTATAAAAATCCCTTAAAATTAATCTTAAACTTTCCCATCCAGGAAGCTTCTTATGGCTACCCCAAACATATAGTTTTTCTCTGTCTCTACCTCTCTCTCTCTCTCTCTAGATTATTATTTGTATTTTTCTTAAGCTATTTACCTTTTTGCTTTGCATTTTGTGTATCTATCTTATTATTCCTACCATCACTGGATTATAAACTCTGTGGTGGGGAATAAAAGATTTTACTTGTCTTTTCAACCCCTACATAGCAAAGTTATAGAGTAGGTGATCAATAAATGTGCAATGACAAATATAAATATGAGAAAAACCCATAGGCTGACTAGCCATGAGATAGGTAATTATAGCAAAGTTTAGATTTTACATGAGACCCAAGGAATGAATATATCAATTATTTCCAACTCTATTAATCAGTATTTATTATAATTTTTTTATCCATTTACTTCTTCTTAAAGTTTTCTCCAAAAAAGTTTTATTGCTCCATATGTGCTTAATCTACACATATTAGATAATTTGGACGGACTCCTAGTAAAAATAGTTCTTGCAAATGTAAGGTCTTTGAACTTGTAGGACCAGGTGAAAAGCCTGGGTTTAAATGTGTCAGGAATCGTGAATTACCTTTTCAAAGAGCTGTTCTTCTGCTTTAGGGAGGTTCAGGCTGCTCTTCCTTACTAATGTGATAATGTATACAAATAATGGAAATACATTCTCCTCTCCGTTAGAAGGAATAAGGAGTCTTCTATGCATCTTTTAACCCAGTGACATCAGCAAGTGGATGCAGGGGAAGTTTGGCTTCACTTTATAGCCTTGCATTCTGGGCAAAAAGAAAATTTTACCATGATACTTAAGTATTTGACCAAGAAACAGTGTGATTTCATGCTTTCACATGAAGATTATATATATATACATCAAAATTGAGTGATCCTTCATTTATTATCATTCTGAAAGTTATTGATTTTCTCTGATCTCCTACTGAAATTGCAGAGACAAAATCACGAACAGTCTGCACTTTGAAAGTTTAAAAAAGAGAAAATAAATCAATCAGACTAAAGAGACTTGGGCTTATGAATTCTCTAATGAAGATTTATTTCCCCCCTTTATGTCTTGTAAATGATTATCTTCATCAACCACATTTCTTTTTATCTTTATTTTGCCTGAGTAAAGTAACCAAAATGTTTGTTTTCCCCTACCTAGACCCAAATTAAAACATTATGAGTCTGATAAGCCAAAAAAACTTATGCATTTAGATACCATACACCAGTTTATTTGGTGAAGAGAAAGTGTCTATAGCTTATGCTTATTATGAGGACAATCTTTGGAGTCAGATTGTCTTCACTCAAATATCAACTCTAATATTTTCCTGTTTTGGACCTCTGGGCAATTGAACCTACTTCTTCAAGTTCCATCTCTCATATGTAAAATTGCTATCATAATGATATTCATCTCAATGTGTTTTATTGAAAATTGTTGAGATACTATACTTAAAGTTCTCAGCATCATTATGTCACATACTAAATCATAATAATAAAAGGCCAAGAGGCATCACGACCAAAACAACGAAATGACCGGTCACCAGGAGGTGCATGGAGCACCTCTCGGCCATAACGACTTAACAACCAGTCACTATGATGCCCACTGTGGCCAGCGAACCGCCTGATCAGGGGGTGGGGCAGGCGGCCAACTTTATGGCCCCTCCCCCCTGCCAGCCTGTCCCTCATCTGACTCTCCCACCCCATCAAGAGCCAGGCCTATCGGCCAAATGCCCTCTCCCTCCCCTCTCCCCCCTC
>NW_005371132.1:642913-645604 GCF_000412655.1 Myotis brandtii
CCATCAGCCCCCCACCACAATAGGCCCGAGCCCCTTCCCCCGGCTGGCCCGCCCCTGATCACACACCCTCACCCCAATAGAGGGTAGGGCTGGGCAGCCAACCTCCTGGGTCCCACATCCTGCCCAGTGCACCAGGAGTCAATCTGGGTCCCGCCCCGGCAGAAGTCATTCTGGGCCCCATGTCCTGCCTGACATTGTGGGAGTTAGTCTGGGTCCTGCCGGTGTGGTGGGTCTGGGTCTTGTGCACTATCACTCTGGGCCTCTAGTGTTAAAATAAAAAGTTAGCTTTTAATAATATTGATAAGCAGGCAGTCACTTTTGTATTAAACCCAGGATGGATATAGTTTGTAATCTGGTCACATGATTAAATCATCCTGCTACTTGTGGTTAACATACATGAAGCACAGGTAAAGATTGATGATAAGATCCATTTAAAAATAGAAATGGTGTACACACAGCAAATATTTAGAATAAACCTATAAAATATAATAGGCTCTTGAAAGAGTAATGGTGATGTGACCCAACAGAGGATCTGTCCCTGAGCAGGTCTGACTAGGGCCAGCCAGTTGTGTGTGGGTTCTTGACTTCATGTCAAAAAGATTTCACACAATGAGTCCAGGTGACTATGAGGGTACATGTATTAAAGCTGGGGACAGTGAAACAAGGAAGGGCTTAGCATAGAAGTAACAGGAAAGCCTACCTGGGCTGCTTTAGCTTTCCAGGAAGTCAGAGACAAGAGGGACTTGGAGACAGGTTCAGGCGGTTAGCTCCAGAAGAGATGCCATTGCCCATTGCTCCACAGTTGCAAGTTTTTTGGGGTCCCATAGAGTTTAGGAGATGCATGCCTGTGGGGAGGGTAGAAAAGTGGGAAGGAAATGGCAAAGGGAGATAGATCACATGCTGGTCCTTTGCCTTGAGGGTTTTTATTTTTCTTTTATATCAGGAATCTTAGGGGAGGTCACAGCAGAATACTTATCAGTTTTCATGGTGTGCTCTTTCAGGGTGGTCATCACTACTGATTGGTCAGTGCCAGGATCGGGAGCCATTAGTCATTGCAGCTGGTCCTGGTGTCACCCACCTGGTTTTGCTGCTTTTCTGGGCCTGGAGATGAAATACAACTGAGGCCTAGATGTTATCTCTAGGGAGATGAACTTTTGCATCTAGTTGTAAATTGTTTAGCTATCTTTCTCAGTTTCCCCATTCTACTTGCCAAGGGATTTTCCTAGCTTTTTACTTTCCAGCCTCAATAACACACAATCATGCTATGGTTTAGGTCAGTGGCTCTCAACCTGTAGGTCGTGACCCCTTTAGCGGTTGAACGACCCTTTCACAGGGGTCGCCTAAGACCATCCTGCATATCAGATATTTACGATTCATAACAGTAGCAACATTACAGTTATGAAGTAGCAACGAAAATAATTTTATGGTTGGGTCACAACATGAAGAACTGTATTTAAAGGGCAAGAAGGTTGAGAACCACTGGTTTAGGTGAATTTAACTAACTTTTAAAAAAATATATCTTTATTGATTTCAGAGAGGAAAGGAGAGGAAGAGAGAATAGAAACAACAATGATGAGAGAAAATCATTGATCAATTACCTCCTGCAGGCCCCAGACTGGGGATCTAGCCTGCAACCAGGGCATGTGCCCTGACCGGGAATTGAACCATGACCCCCTGGTTTATAGGTTGACACTCAACCACTGAGCCATGCCGGCTGGGCAGAACTTAGCTAACTTTGTTTTACAAGATGGCTCCTATAATGCCTTCTTAAAACATCCATTCATTTTTCTTTAAAAAAAAAATGCCTATGGTATGTTAATAGAGTCTCCACCCCAAGGAAATAATAGTATTAAAATGTTATTTTTAAATGTCATTTTTATAGTACAAAAAAATAAAAGCAAAGCAGAACAAAATAATAGAGGGTATACTACAAACATTTTCCTTAATTTACCT
Source organism: Myotis brandtii (assembly GCF_000412655.1). Classification (NCBI taxonomy): domain Eukaryota; kingdom Metazoa; phylum Chordata; class Mammalia; order Chiroptera; family Vespertilionidae; genus Myotis; species Myotis brandtii. The sequence goes on from NW_005371132.1 coordinate 644,867, forward strand.
TGTTTCAAGAGTGAATTAACGGGATTCAACATCATTTCTGTGGCATTTATGTACCAATAAATCATAACCTGATGTTAGTAATGATAAAACATTGAACAAACCTAAATTGAGAAACATTGTACAAAGTAGATGAGTACTAATTCCCAAATGGCAAGATCATGAAAGAAAAGGAAAAAGAAAAGCAACGTCACACATTGGAGAAGAGCAAAGAAAAATAAGTCACAGCTAAATACAATGTGAGATCCATGATATCTAATAAAAGAGAAACATGCAAATTGACTGTCCCCCCACTACACACAAGCCACACCCACAAGCCACGCCCACAAAGCCAATCAGGAGCGAGTATGCAAATAAACCCAACCAAGATGGTGGTGGCCACAGAGCTGGAGTGAACAGGCTTGGGTTGCCCTTGGCGATGGAGGAAGCCAAGCTTTCTACCTGCCCTGGCCAGCTGTGGGCTCTGCTCAAGGCTACAAAGTTTCAATTATGGAAGATAAATAAATCCCAGATACCTGCTTCCAGCTGCTGTGGCCTCCGCTCAAGGAGGGTCTTGGAGCCTGGGTTGCCCGGGGCCATGGCCAGCCTGCAAACAGCCATCAGCCCCTCACCCAGCCTGGCCAGGCACCCCAGTGGGGACCCCTACCCTGAAGGGCGTGTGGCCAGCCGCTGGCAAACAGCCATCAGCCCCTCACCCAGGCTGGCCACGCCCCCCCCCCCCCCCCCCCGGGGCCCCCCCCC
>NW_005371132.1:647398-648751 GCF_000412655.1 Myotis brandtii
GCCTAAGACCATCCTGCATATCAGATATTTACGATTCATAACAGTAGCAACATTACAGTTATGAAGTAGCAACGAAAATAATTTTATGGTTGGGTCACAACATGAAGAACTGTATTTAAAGGGCAAGAAGGTTGAGAACCACTGGTTTAGGTGAATTTAACTAACTTTTAAAAAAATATATCTTTATTGATTTCAGAGAGGAAAGGAGAGGAAGAGAGAATAGAAACAACAATGATGAGAGAAAATCATTGATCAATTACCTCCTGCAGGCCCCAGACTGGGGATCTAGCCTGCAACCAGGGCATGTGCCCTGACCGGGAATTGAACCATGACCCCCTGGTTTATAGGTTGACACTCAACCACTGAGCCATGCCGGCTGGGCAGAACTTAGCTAACTTTGTTTTACAAGATGGCTCCTATAATGCCTTCTTAAAACATCCATTCATTTTTCTTTAAAAAAAAAATGCCTATGGTATGTTAATAGAGTCTCCACCCCAAGGAAATAATAGTATTAAAATGTTATTTTTAAATGTCATTTTTATAGTACAAAAAAATAAAAGCAAAGCAGAACAAAATAATAGAGGGTATACTACAAACATTTTCCTTAATTTACCTTGTTTCAAGAGTGAATTAACGGGATTCAACATCATTTCTGTGGCATTTATGTACCAATAAATCATAACCTGATGTTAGTAATGATAAAACATTGAACAAACCTAAATTGAGAAACATTGTACAAAGTAGATGAGTACTAATTCCCAAATGGCAAGATCATGAAAGAAAAGGAAAAAGAAAAGCAACGTCACACATTGGAGAAGAGCAAAGAAAAATAAGTCACAGCTAAATACAATGTGAGATCCATGATATCTAATAAAAGAGAAACATGCAAATTGACTGTACCTCCACTACACACAAGCCACGCCCACAAGCCACGCCCACAAAGCCAATCAGGAGCGAGTATGCAAATAAACCCAACCAAGATGGTGGTGGCCACAGAGCTGGAGTGAACAGGCTTGGGTTGCCCTTGGCGATGGAGGAAGCCAAGCTTTCTACCTGCCCTGGCCAGCTGTGGGCTCTGCTCAAGGCTACAAAGTTTCAATTATGGAAGATAAATAAATCCCAGATACCTGCTTCCAGCTGCTGTGGCCTCCGCTCAAGGAGGGTCTTGGAGCCTGGGTTGCCCGGGGCCATGGCCAGCCTGCAAACAGCCATCAGCCCCTCACCCAGCCTGGCCAGGCACCCCAGTGGGGACCCCTACCCTGAAGGGCGTGTGGCCAGCCGCTGGCAAACAGCCATCAGCCCCTCACCCAGGCTGGCCACGCCCCCCCCCCCCCCCCCCCGGGGCCCCCCCCC
>NW_005371132.1:648829-665654 GCF_000412655.1 Myotis brandtii
CCGGGTCACCCTTCAGGGCAAACCAGCCAGCCCCCACCTGTGCACCAGGCCTCTATCTATACTAAAAAAAGGGTAATATGCTAATTAGACTGGGAGACCTTCCAGGAGACCTTCTGGACGTTCTTCTGGACAAAGCCATGGTGGCGGGGCCGAGGTAGAAGCGGTTAGAGGCCAAGAGGGGAAGTCAGTTGTGGGTGATTAGGCTGGTGGGGGGGTGGGGCCATTGGGGGTAAACATACCAGCAGGGGGGCCAATTGGGGGCAAGCAGGCCATCAGTGGGGGTCAGTTGGAGGTAATCAGGACAGCGGGGGGGGCAGTTTGGAGTGAGCAGGCCAGCAGGGGGGCAGTTGGGGGCAAGCAGGCCGGCGGCAGGGGGCAGTTGGGGGTGAGCAGGCCAGCAGGCAGAGTGGTTAGGGGCAATCAGGCAGGCCAGGCAGGCAGGCAGGTGAGCGTTTAGGAGCCAGCAGTCCCGGATTGTGAGAGGGATGTCAGACTGCCGGTTTAGGCCCAATCCCTGTAAACCAGCAGTAGGACATCCTTTGAGGGGTCCCAATTTGGAGAGGGTGCAGGCCGGGCTGAGGAACACCCCCTTCCCCGTGCACAAATTTCATGCACTGGGCTACTAGTCATCTTATAGAAATAGAAGAGATGGAAACTTGGGGGGGTGGGGGAGAGAAAGACCTGGTAAAAAAGCTGGTGGAATTTGAATAAAATATGCAATGTAGTTAATAGTTAATAGTATTATAACAATGTTACTTTTCTGTTTTTTAAAATTGTGTTATGGTTTATACATGGTACTAACATTAGGAAAGGCTGAGTGAGTGATATACAAAAATTCTCTGTACTATTTTCACAACTACTATCTAAGCCTAATTTAATTTAAAATATACAATTAAAAAATAGTTAACTTTTCCCACTTCTATAAGTTGAGAGCTTCAAGGGACTTAGTGAGAATTTCAAGGATCTTAGTGAGAATATCAAGGAAATTAGTGAGAATATCAAGGAAATTAAAGACATGAAAAAGGACCAGTCAGAAATTCAGCATACACTAACGGAAGTGAAGAATTTACCTGGAATAAATAATAGAGCAGAGGATGCCAAGAATCAAATCAGCAATTCAGAAGATGAGGAAGCAAATAACACCGAATCCAAAGAGCAAAAAAAAAAAAAAGAAGATAGTGTAAGGAGCCTCTGGGACAACTTCAAGTGAATCAACATTCACATCATGGGGGTGCCAGAAGGAGAAGGGAGAAAGCAAGATATTGAAAACCTATTTGAAGAAATGACAGAAAACATCCCCTACCTTGTGAAAGAAATAGACTTACAAGTCCAGGAAGCCCAGAGAGTCCCAAACAAGATAAACACCAAGACATCATAATTAATATGCGAAGAGTTAAAGACAAAGAGAGAATCTTAAAAGCAGCAAGAGAAAAGCAATTAGTTACCTATAAGGGAGCACCCATATGACTGCCGGCTGATTTCTCAACAGAAACTATTCAGGCCAGAAGGGAGTCACAGGAAATATTCAAAGTGATGAATAGTAAGGACCTACAACCACGATTACTCTACTCAGCAAAGCTTTCATTTAGAATTGAAGGTCAGATAAAAAGCTTCAGAGACAAGAAGAAGGTAAAGGAGCTCATTACCACCAAACCAGCATTACATGAAATATTTTAGGCTATTCTTTAAGAAGAAGAAAAAGAAGGAGGAGGAGGAGGATGAAGAGGAGGAGGAGGAGGAGGAGGAGGAGAAGAAGAAGAAGAAGAAGAAGAAGAAGAAGAAGAAGAAGAAGAAGAAGAAGAAGAAGAAGAAGAAGAAGAAGAAGAAGAAGAAGAAGAAGAAGAAGAAGAAGAAGAAGAAGAAGAAGAAGAAGAAGAAGAAGAAGAAGAAGAAGAAGAAGAAGAAGAAGAAGAGGAGGAGGAAAGAGAATCTAATGAACAAAATAAACTGATGAATAAAATAGAACCAGAGGCATGGAACATGAAATAGACTGGGTGTTCTTTGGGAGGGTGGGGGGTGGGGGGGAGCAGGGAGAGATTAAACAAAGAAGTTATATACATATATGCATAATCTATGGACACAAACAATAGGATGTTAAAGGCCTAGACCAGGGCAGGAACTGGGAACTTGGTGGAAAAAGGGGGATATCTGTAATACTCTCAACAATAAAGATAAAAAATATTAATGGCCCTTAAGCCTAAAAAAAATCCCAAAACTAGTAATGAATTTAATTATATCAATCAGTTGAATTATTCTTTAGAAATATTATCAGTGAAACCTTTCTAATCACCAACAGAACTCACATACAAATTCACGGTAGTTATTTGCTCTAAGAATGAGCTATTAACCATATTCTACCAAGGAAACAAGGCATATTTTGTATTAAAATATATTTTTTAAAAGTTCCATTCCTGCCATTATGACCTAGCAATCCTAATTTGCAAGAACCAGAGGAGAGAAATTGTGGGAAAATGTCAAATTCCATTAAACTTGTATATAAATCCATGGTTTAAGATGAAAGTACACATGGAAAGAGGCTTTCTGAAAGAAAAGCCTAAATGAGACGTAGCCTGAGGCTTAGAAACTTCTACCTTGAGCATCTAAAGACTTCCTGGAAATAAAATCTTTCCTAAGAGTGAGGCAAATTCACCACCACAACAAAAAGTCTATTACAGCATAAATTTGTGCTCAAGTAATTCACACATAATCTAGGCAATAAATGTTTTTGAAACCTATTATGAGTCAGGCATTCTGCTTTGCCTCAACATTGATAATGATTCACCTCTACAGCCTTGAAACATTAATTACTTTAGTCCCCTAATGCCTAAAAGTGGGATAATCTATTTAAAATGTGTTATTATTATTATTATTATTTTACATTATGGGAGTTTTGATAAGTAAATGGTTAATATGTGGAAACATTTTAAGTGCATGGAAGGCATTTTCTTAGTTACTGTTCTAAGTAGAAGCCTTTTGGTTTGCTGACAAAAGCAAATAAATATGATATAGACACTATTTTTGAGTGATTAGTATTTACCAGGTAAGAGAGAAATCTGAAAATACTCTTCAGGATAGCAAATTGGAAGGATGGAATCTCTTCACATATTTCCTCTTATCAAATTCTAAAATGATAAAAATAAACGGGAAGCGAGGATATGAATTCTTTTCTCAGACTTCTTGCCTTTGTTCTGAGAGATCTTTTGTAAGTGAAATGGCCAAGTTGAAAATCTTGGAAAGCACTCCGAATGCCTTTAAACCATGATAGTCTTTGTGAGTTTACAGGCAACAACAGTGTGTGCTTTTGTCTCTCAATAGCATTATTAAAAGAGCAAGTGAAAAATTACAAGAGCACAGGAATGCTCCTAGAAGGCATAGAAAACATGACCCTTAATAGAAGAGGATTCTGTACAAAGCGTCTGATTTTACTCAGGATCTCTTGGGTTGTTATGTTTTTCTCTCTAAGGAGGATTCTGAACATCTCAGAGTGAGGCTGAAACAAAACAAAAATCTCTTGTCAAATCATGTTTTAAAACATGAGGACAGTGTTTGAGTCAGAGCATAAGTATACCTATGACTCTTGAAATAAAATGAATGGATCCCCAAATCCAAGGAATATTCCTTTATATACTTCCATTCAACAAATGAATGATAATTAGTTCTGGACAGAGAATTTAACCCCCTATAACTTCATGAAAACAGAATACCCAGGTTCTCTTAGTATTAAAATGCTAGCCAAATTCACTAGTAGTCTATTTTTCTCTATTTCGATAACTTATCTCTTTCTAAATCATCATAAAAGATCTTCATTAAACAAAACCCCTTTGGAAGGAAAGCTGAATGTTATCATACACAGATTTGGGGAGAAAAATGACTGTTACTGACAAGTTATTGGAGCAAGCAGCTCTTCAATAACTATGATCAGCTCAGGATGCTTGATACATTTGCGGGTTTTCTGAGTCTCTGATCCTGACCCAAATTTCCATATCAAAATTGAAATCCAGGTAGGATATCTATAGGAAATCACTCAAACAAGTCACAGGAGGAATTTTCAAAAGCATTTATTTTCTGGATATAAACTAACCTGTCACCCTGTTTCTTGCAATGGTAAGGACCTCTTTCCCGTAAGAATGGACCCACCTATTATATCTTTTTGAACTCTCTTTTTCTGTAACATGTGTTCAATAAGATTTAGCAATTTCTTTACCTAGATCAACAACAACAACAAAAACTCCCACCTCTGATCTTCTTACTTTCCAAGTCAGTAGTTAGTAACTCAAATATCAAACTGCTATGTGGTCCTGGACAGCAGCATTTGCATAATCTTTGAGCATGTAAGATATTCAGTGTCTCAGGCCCTACTCTAGCCTTACTGAGTTTGTATTTTAAAAAGATCCCAATATGATCTATTGTACATTAAAAGCTTAGAAGCACCATCTTGTCCTATTAGACTGCCAAGTGTGTACTTTTTACTTTACAATTGGTAGATATAATTGCCCTTTGATTATGACAAATTGGGAGCTGAGTCATTGTGTTTATGTTATATGTATATGTACAGCTGTATTCCTAAATTTTACACTTTATTTTGGTAGATCTCTATTTATTTAGAGTCTCCATTCTTCTTCAATAGGGGACAATAATTTCCTTCTTTATATAACCATGAGTAAATTCACCTATAATTTCATTTTCTTCTGGGGTTGACATCACAATTGAATTAACTTCATGACAAAAGTGGAATGTTTCAAATATTTTTTTCTATGCTCTGCAACAGCTTAATTACTGGTTCCTTGAAAGTTGAAAATCAATCTATGAACCCAGGTGACTTTATATAGGGCTAGACTATTCAAGTTTGCTATTTCTTTGCTTTTAAATATTAGTAATATTTAAAATATATATATTTGCCTGGACAAAATATAATCTTGCATTCTTTCCAGCAAATTCTAATTCATTGGTTCTAGTCTTATCCAGACCTCTAGGTATGACCTGTAACATTCTATGCAACAGGTCATTTTGAATTTCCTTACCAACAAAAGAACAGAGCCACAGATTCATAAGAAAGCCACTATATTACTTTGTTATCACACTATTGTTTTTCAACCTTGGAGTTTCTTCATGTGAAAATAATTCTCACCCCTCTGGAACCATGTTGATTTTCTTAAATATTACCTTTGTTGAAGCTGAAAATGATGCAGTCTGCTCCTTCTTTTTTTAAAAAAAAGCAATTACAGCAAGTCCAGGCAGCACTGGGGACTCCATGGATCTGGTCCTGGCTCCAGACAGTCCCTGGTATCACCCAGAGGCAGATGGAAGCTCAACCAAACCCTTTCTGGAGGCCTCAGATCCTCCTGGCCAGCTGCACATCCTTCAGGAAGAGTAACACGGCCAGCATGTAGGGAGAGGACATAGGCGTCTCCAAAGACATGTATTAGAAATGCTTCTGCTGCCTCTTATAGGACCAACAGGACCTGGGCTTGCCAACTGAAGTCCATGCTATTTTCACTGTTGTATTAGAGGTCAGTAGGTCAGTCAAATCAAGACCTTTGTTTTAAGGAGACAGTCTGTAAAACTACTACAGCTCTTCCAACTATTAGAAGCTTTCAGTCTCATGATCAGCTGAGGTGCACAAAAAATAAAACTTGTATTTAAAAAAAAACACATGCCAAGGACAAGATCAAAGCAGGTTAGCAAATCTCAGTAGATGAAGGGACCCTGGGAGAGTGGCTTTTTCTAAAGGGCTGCTCCACCATTTCTCTTCTCAACCTATTTGCAAATCTAGAAAGATATTTGCTTAGAGGTACTGCTGACAGTGGGAAGCTGTCTTGTTATGTAAAATTAAAGCTCCAACTGAATATGTACAAAAATTACTTTGAATCTGCTATCTATGTAAGTATGCAAAAACTTATCAGAGATTTTCTTTTGTCAGAAACAAGCCTTTTAATTGACAGTTTATGTAGTTTGTTCTCTACAGATTGTAACATAGGTAAAATCAGCCTCCTTTACTCATGTCAGCCACTATAATTAGCTGAGAATAGAGCAAAAGAAAATGCATCCTATAAGCAAATTTATGCATTCCTTCAGGGCAGGAACCATGCCTCATGATATCAGCTAAATATTAGGGATATAACAATAGCACACAGTGAATTCTAAATAAGTATTTGTTGAATAACTGATTATGCTCAAGTATGACTCTTGCTTAGATCCCAAGGTGATGAAATGCCTTTTCTTCTAAGTCTTTCCCCAGTAGGGTCTTGATTGTTTATGATTTATCCTTAATTATTATTATCTTTCACTTATTCCATCATATATAATGCTCTAAATTCACAAGGTGGTGTTTCATTATGCAATTGCTACTTATTTGCTGCTACCACTCAAAAGTACATAAGGCATAGCTACTAGAACTTGACATGGTATCATCTATGTTTACATTGACCCAAGTATTGAGGAGGCAGAGAGCTATCTCCTCAGTAGGTTTATTCTTTTATTGGTCTCCCAAATGAACAACATTTCAGCTTTAGAGCCCTCTCTCAAAAAATTTGAGAATTTGAGACATCTGGTAAAAACATTCAGTCAATATATGCATACAATACTCATAATACTTAAAAGTTTTATTTAGGATACTGTGGGGAATATCTACATGAACAAGAACAAACACAATACTGACAGATGGTGATAAAAATTAGAAGGAAATATGTAAACAAAAAGATGTAATGGAAATAAACTGGGAGTGGTAGTTTATTTTAGGTCAGGCTGATGATTGAAGGTCCCTAGAGGAGGTGGTGATGTTTGAAGTAAGTACAGGTAGAAACTAGGAAATTGAAGGTAAAGGAAGAGAGAGAGAAAAAGTAAAGAATCAGTAATGACTCCTATATATTTTTTTATCTTAAACAATATGGTTTGTTTTGTGATTTACTAAGACAATGGATTCACAATAAAAATGAATGAGTAAATGAATAAATAAATGAAATTATTAATGAAAAAATGAGTGAACCTATGAAAGTTTCCCTGTATTATGAATATGAGGATATTTGAGTGATACCCTGACATTATCACAATGCCCCTCCCAGTATTATTCCTCATAAATTCTACCATGATAGAGTCAAAGCACCTTAACTCTTTCCTATGACAAGATGAGTTATTTCACTCTCATCTGGGGCATTCTCTGAGAGGTTGGCAGTGACCTTATCCTCTCTCTTTACTTATTAATTCTTATAATCTTACATTCATTCTAATAGGCACTATGAGTTCTGACAACCCTGAAGGAAGAAGATATGCTAAGAATTTTTTTAACCCTCATCAGAAGGTATGTTTTTATTGATTTGAGACAGAGAAAAAGGGAGAGAGAGAGAGTTACAACAATGTGAAAGGGAAATATTGATTGGTTGCCTCACATACAATGCCCTGATTGGGGATCCAACCTGCAAGTTAGGTATGTGCCCTGACTGGGAATCAAACCCACAACATTTTGGTGTATGGGATGACACTCCAATAACTAAGGCACCTGACCAGGGCTATGCTGAGATATATTTAGGACACTTAATTCATAAGATAATATCTGAAAAGTTGCTTTAAAATGTGTGGGAAATGTCTTACTAATTTAATAACACAGCAGCATATCTTTGGTTCTAAGAGCACATATGAAACCACAATGCTGTTTGTCTCCACCAGCTCTCATGCTGGGTTCTCCATATGTACTGACATGTATTGGTTTCAGATGAAAGGAATAGCTATGTGTTCATGTCCTGTGGTCTGTGAATGGAATACAAAGGCATAATCCTTAGTTGCAGAGAACTGTAGGAAACATGTTGTGGAAAAGCAGTACGAGATTATGTGAATTATGGCCTTTCAACACATCAAATGAAAGAAGTAAGTTGAGAAGCACAATGCTTTTGTCTAAGTATAGTTGTATTTGGATGTCTTGAATTCCTACGACCTTTTAACACCATTGTCCCATCACTATTTACATATTTGATATTAAGGTTTATTTTTTGAAATTATGCTGATTATTCTTAAATATGGACAACCATACTACATATATTAATTGATGATAATTTCTTGCACAGGATTACTTAATTTCTTTTTTATTAGAACACACATAAATCAGCTGTGGAATCAATGACTTAATTAAAAAAATATATACTACCCAATATTTACAGTATGCAGCAAACATATGGTATTACTTTTTCTTAAAGTTCAGTTGATTGCTTTACCCTTGAGCTGTTCTTCAGGGTTTTATGCACCAAGAAAGTAACAGAATAACAAGGTCCTGAGTGGTTTATATTTCTATCTCTGAGGGAAGAGAGCGTATTCATGTATTTCTTATACAGAATAGGCCTAGATTCATTGATGAGTGGCTTTTGGTCTTCAAAAGAAATGTATTTAATTTATTAACACCCGTTTCTAGATATACTAGATATTTATCATGGCTAAGAACCATAGTTCCTCATTTTATGATTTAAAACTGCAGTTGTCAGAGAATATTTAAATAAAATATGATTAATAATTTTATTTTAAATTATAAATATGAGATATGCATCTTATCCAAAGCACATTTACTGAGGAACTGAGGTGTCTGTTAGAAGAAAACACACATTAAGAGAAGGAAAGTCAAGTGAACAAGTATGACCCATATGAAATCCTGGTTTCTAGTACAGTGAAGATCACTCAGATTTGTTTTGTGGTCCAGATATCTATGGGCTTATGTTTTAGTTGTATGTACTATAAAACATGTTTCACTAAAAAGCCTCTATAACAATGCTAGGGCATGAGCAGCATCCTTTGGACATTCACTTGGAAAAGTAAATAAATAAATAAATAAAATAAAGTAAAAAGAGAAAAGCATTTCTTTGCCATTGACTAGAAGAAGGCTAGTCACCATCACCTGCAGGGATATCACTTTCATACCTAGACTCTGAGCATAAGCTGCCTGGCAGTAGCAGCATTTGGATGAGGAGATCCTAGTGTTTCTCAATAAGCGGGGACCTAGGACAAGAAATATTCAGGACAAATGGTTTGTTACTTAAATTCTTTCTGGTGATAGTGGTAGGAAAGTGGCAAAATGAGAGGAACAGATTTTGATAATATGTGGTTTGAATTCTATTTTATCCACTTAATGTGTAACTTGGGTAAGTTATATTTTTGAGATTAAGTTTTTTGGTCCTTGAAAGTATATATATATATATATTACAGATATATATATATTACAGATATATATATTACAGATATATATATTACATATATATATATATTACAGATATATACTGTATACTTCATATATTTGCTATGAAAATGAAATTGCACAATAGCTATAAAGCACCTAGCACAGTGCCTCACTGATTGAATGAGTTCAAAATGTTATCTTTCTTTCTCTCTTTTTCTTCTCCATATTGACTGAGAATCAAAGAGAAAAAACATAAGACAAATAATAGGTAGAAAAGGAACCTAAATGAAAAAATGAACAAGACAACATGATCTACATGAAAAAAATGGGAAAAGATAGATTAACAAGAGCTAGGAATGAGCTATTGAACATATATTTTGATTTATAGAAATCACTAGAGGCCCGTTGCAGGAAGATTCCTGCAAGAATAGGGATTCCTGCGGCTGGAGCGAAGCAGAGAAGGGAGCGAAACCCGCCGAGGCAGGCTTCGCTCCCGCTCCGCCCCCCAGCTCGTTTCCCTCCTGCTCCGCCCCCCCGGCTTGTTTCCCTCCTGCCTCCCGCCTCCACCTCCTTGGCTCCTTTCCTGTCTCTGCCACCTCTACTTTGCTCCCTTCTGCAGCGCTTTGCTTTCACGTTGTCTTCAGTCTTCACTCCCAGCCGGTATATGCAAATTAACCGCCATCTCAGTTGGGTTAATTTGCATATGGTCGCTCTGATTGTCTGGTGGACGTAGCAAAGGTATGGTCAATTAGCATCTTTGTCTTTTATTAGTGTAGATTTAAAGAAAGAAGAGTTAGAAGAGTAAATGATTGATGGTAGAGAAAAATTAATTAAAACAAAAAATGCTAACTGTGGAAGGAGGATTAAAAACTTATGAGAAATTATAATGTATTGAAAATACTTGTATATTAGTTTGCTAAGAACATTTAGAAACACTACTCAAGGGAGTTGTATTAAGTCACTTGAAATGATATTTTTCTTAATCTTTTTTATTAAATCCTCCCAGAAACCTGGAGTCCAACAGGCATAACACATTCAACAGTCAGATACTGCAACGAAATCTGTGAAAGAAAACAAAAAACAAAAATAAAAACAGAGGGTTGTTTGAAAAGAAAAAATGTAATGACTATGACACCAAATATCTTACTGGTGATTCAAGCCAATCCAATGTTTTACAAAATAGTTATATAAACAGGTATTGAAACTATGTGTTACAAATGGGATTTATAGGAAAGAGTTTTGATTCATGTATTAGAACCCATACAGATAATAAAATAATCTCGGTGAACCCCGGAGTCATATATATATATATATATAGTATGTACTACATCAAAATAATGACAAATTTATCCAGATGGCAGACAATAGCTATTTGCAATTAAATGGAATTATTAAAATTCTTCAAATTACAATTAAGTTCATTTAGATAGTTTTCTGCTCTTTGATCATAGCCAAAAGAGACTCTGAGAGTAGATATTTAAAACACATTTTTTGAAAGGTCATTCATGATTCATACATGTTTTATGAAAATGTAAAAGTGCTTTTCTCCTTTTGACTCAACTCACTGTGGAGTAAAATTTCAATGTTTTTTAAAAAATATTACTTATTTGAACTTTAAAAAAATGCCAGTAGTATAAAGTTAAAGATAAGTAATGGGCCAATATAAGTCAAGTTGTACCTTCTTTATCATTAATGTGTATAGATTGAATACTTAATTATAATGTCATAATCAGTCATCCATGTCTATATGCAGTGATTAAACTAAAAAAAATGGTGAAAAATGAATAGTGATGGGATTAGAGTATTTCCCATGCTCCTATTACTAGGGCAATCATTTAAAAATATGCATATGTATGGAGGTAATAGAGGGGAATTTAACTGATACATTTCACTTCTTTATAGCTGTCAGTGGTGAAGATGCATACTATTTTTCTCCTTAGACCAAATTGTTAGCAGAACATGGATCATAATAGAGGTTTGCAGTTAAAGCCTTGGGCCAGAGTCACTCCCATCACCCCCATCCCAAATCAAATCATTTTTTAAAAATGTCTCTATTGATTTTGAGAGAGAAACATCAATATGAGAGGGAAACATTGATGGGCTGTGTCCTGCATGCCCCCCCCACCCCCACCCCCCCCCACTGCCACTGGGGATCGAGCCTAAAACCCGGGCATGTGCCCTGACAGGAATCCTTTTGGTGCAAGAGGTGACGATGCCCCACCAAATGTGCCACACAGGACCAAACCAAATATTATTTTAAAGGAAAATAAAATAGGAGCCCTAGCTGGTTTGGCTCAGTGGATAGAGGGTTGGCCTGCAGACTGAAGGGTCCTGGGTTCAATTCTGGTAAAGGGCACATGCTCAGGGTTGTTATGAGCTCGATCCCCAGTAGGGGACATGCAGGAGGCAGCCGATCACAGATTCTCTCTCATCATTGATGTTTCTATCTCTGTCTCCCTCTCCCTTCCTCTCTGAAATCAATAAAAATATATTGTAAAAAAGCATAGGAAATGATCTTTCAGTTTTGCTGCTACCAAAAGGACTGGTTTGTAAGCCAAGAAAATATGCTTGCTTTTCTTAAATTGAGGTCCCAGATGTCCACTGTTATTTCAAACTCTTCAGTAATAAGGGAAACTTTTTTCATTTATTTCATAGGAAACAGTGGCTACATTTACTTCTGAAATTTATTATGAGTATCTATCTATCCGTATGGTCACTTCTTGAAAAATGTTAAAACTGGATCATTTCCATTGGTGGCAGCAGTTGCCTCTGGGGTCAGAGGGGTTAAACCCTACACTGTTAATACTGTGATTAAATAAAACAGGGTCTTTCTCAAATTTTAATGTTTGGTATTCCTGCCAACTTGACTAACAAACACTGGAGAGGGAGAGAGAGAGAGAGAGGAGAGAGAGAAGAGAGAGAGACTTATTGGAAGGGACACCTCCTATTGAGAGACAATGCTTCCCCTAATGTTATTTTTCTATTTTTCTTCCTCCTTTGTTATGTTCACCTTAAGCAGCTGTTGTCAGACACTCCAGTGTTCAAGCCCTGCTGGGAATTGCAACTATTGAAACGAATGCAGAGTCAGAGATTTAAGAGGGTTTCCTGGTGCTTATGGAGAAATTCCAGCATTGCTGGAGCTTCTGAGCCATTGTGGTTCCAGTGAGGATATTTACTACCAAAAACCTAATGCATTCAAGTCATTCAGAGAGATGTTAAAGGGATTTCAAACTGGAGTGGGTGAAAACAAAACAAAACAAAACAAAACACAAGTATAGGAATAAACTCCCAGCTAAACTGTGGTGGGAATACAAGGAAAACAAAAAATGTCAATTTATACATTGAGGTCAAATAATTCTCTTCCTCTCAGAGGTGTCTTTGCTTTCTACCTTGCTGGGAAAATTCAAACCAATGAGTGCTCAGCACCACATCTACTGTCCTCCTGACATCTGTACCTACACATTCTGGCTTCCCTTCTGTTATGAGCAACTCTCTCTATTACCCTTTAAGGATAAATTCTCCACTTATTCCAAATCCCATTCCCCTTTCTTACTCAAGGATTTTGTTTGAACAATTTTCCTCTATCTTCTCTCTACCAGCAAGCTTCTCTTTTTCCTTGATCTTGCCCATTAACATTCAAAAGAGCCAATATTTATCATATCTTAACAATAGTTGTCCTGATCCCAAATCCATTGTAGCTACTATTTCAATTTCACTCTTTGTCCTTATAGCAAAATGCTCAAAAAGTAATCAAAACTCATTACCACTGATCCTTTCTTCCTAGACATCCTGAAATCAACTACAATGAAGATTTCATTCCCACCACTGCAGTTTTACCAGTATAACCAAATGCCTACATGTTGATAAATTCAACAGTTAATGCTCAGTCATTATCTTACTTAAACTTTTAGTTGTTTTGTTTTTTTTTAATGGTTCATATCCCTGGTTTTATACTAAAAACTGGTTCCTTCTTTGCATTCTCCTTTCATGGTACTTCTTCCTCTAAATTTATTTAGAATGTCCCAAGATTGATTCCTTTGATTGCTGTGATTTTAAATAATATTCATGTAATGATGACTCCCAAAATTTTATCTCTCACCTGACCTTCTTCTGAATGCCAGATTCATATGCAGGGGTGGGCAAAAGTAGGTTTAGAGTTATAATACAAATAAATAATGCAATTATTAATAAATAATAATACAAGAATAAATTCAGTTTCATGTACTCACAATTTTAAACCTACATTTACACATCTTGTATTCAGATGCCTTCTTCATATCTCCTCTTGGATGTCTAATAGACATCTCAAACTCAATATGTTGAAAAAAAAACCTCTCTCATAGTTCACATTGAATTCACTGGCAAATTCTCTCATCTTTACCTTTAAAATATATCTTAAATTGTACCACTTTCACTGCCAGCACCATGGGCCCACTCTCTTCATCTCTTGATAGCACCGCCATTTGCTTCCTACTTTCCTCAATTTCTATCTTGCCACCTTGTAGTCTATTCTCAATAGAGGAGCTGGAGTAGTACTATTAAATGTAAATTTAATTATGTGTCTCTTTTGTTCAAAAACCTCTGATGCCTCTTCATCTCATTTAGAATAAAAACCAAAGCCTTTTTCCATGGTCTAGAAGGCCCTACAAAATCTGTCTCCCTAGTATCTCGCTGGTCCCATCTATTCCAGTTGTGCCCCTCACTAGTTCTGCTCCTTCTATGCTGGCCTCCCAGCTCCTGGAACATGTCAGCCATTCTCTGCCATCAGTGCTTTGTCTTAATGTTTCTCTACCTGATACAATCTTCCTCCCAGTGCTTGTAAGGCTTTCCTTTAAGATTTTGCTCAAATGGCATATTTTGTAAAGAGTTACCAGACTACCCTATTTACAATGCAATTCCTCATTGCCCTTCCCTGCTATTTTTCTTTCCTGTAGAGAATGAACTACCTTCTAATTAATTATAATATCTGCCTTTCTCCAATAGAATGTAACTTTACAAGGGCAATGATTTTTGCATATTTTTCTACTATATCTCAGGTACGTAGTGTGTGGCATGTGGTAGCTTCTAAAAATACATCTGTTAAATAAATATATTTTAATTGGACTGAGTGAAATCTGCACAACTTTCTTTTTCTTTAATTTTGAGAAGGAAGCCTTTCGGATTTCTTTTAGCTCCTCTTTTAAGTACACAACATAATTGAGAGGGCCAAATACTTTTTAAGCTTGCATAAATCTTTTCACTAGCCATCCAATATATTTTTAGGCAGTTTAAAAAAGTTTATTGTGATATTTTCAAATTAATAGAATGGTTGAGTCTGAATTTTGGAGTCATACTGTCAGGGTTTGATATCAGCTCATCAACTTTCTAGATGTGGGATCTTGGGCAACTCATTCAATACCTCTATTGGTACATTCAACATCCTCTTCTGTTAAATGCGGATAGTAAAATAATAAGCCATTGCTGGTGTCTGCTAACCTAATTCTTGTAATTTTATTGTCTGCCTCTGTAGTCCCTGCTTCCACTGAACCAAACCAGCGAGGGCTGCTTTGTCCTTTTTAAAACATGTAAGAGATCTTAAGTCAACAGGGCTCACTTAAATTATCTTTATAATTAAGAATTTCTGTTCCTCTGTAAATGAGAAAGATTCAGGATGTTTCTAATCTTTCAAACTCAAATGTGTTTAGGTCATTTTTGAAGATAACTATCATTCATAAGCCTGTGATATTCTCACTGGAAGAGATTACTTTTCGTTACATAGCTGAGTCCAAATGCTTTTCATTTGAAAGTGAACAGCTCATTTATCTGAGTGTTTTATGATGTCAATGTCCTATAATTATTCAATTATTCTTTAATTAAATAATAGCACAAGGTATTATATTAGTGAACATATTAAGGAGGCAATATGCAAATGAATTATAGGGTGATAATACCTGAAGCAGTAGCTGGAGCAAGGAGTGTATAAGGAAATAAGATTATTACAGAAGAGCAAAGGTTTAATTTTAAAAATTCTGTTCTTTTTTAAGATAAATGAATATACTAAGATCTGGGAAAGTAATTGAATGTCTCTCATTCCAAGGCTGCCAATTGTACCTGAGAAACCTCTTCAGAATATCAAAACAATACTACTTTCAGATTCTCCTGTTGTTTTCTCTGGGCTGTTATGTTTGAAATTTTTACTCTGAGGGCATGATTCACTGAAGTTAAAAGATGGTTCTCTTTCATTGGATATCCAACTTCTGTTTACTTCAGTCTCACCTGTCTGTTGGCTTGTCAATATTAATTAATTAGCGCAAAATAAGAAACACTGTGGCATTAAGTGTTCAAAGTACTACCCTATCAGCTTTTTGTGTTTCAGAAACATGTGAAAATCTTTCTTCTAGACAGCCAGGGTAGGAGACAACAGTTCTCCTTTCAAATATGTTGGACACAATGCCTACTGTTGACATTTTCTTAAAAGGGAAGAAACTCAGATATATTCCACGTTTCCCCAGCAACACTAAACCCACTGGCAGAGGTTTTGCTCTTGCCAGCCCCCAAGGGGTTAATGGGTTCAGTGAAAGTCACAGACCTAGGACTGTTTATCCACTAAGCTTATATGGCTTTCGCCTTGCTGCCATTGGGTCTAAGAACCTTGCTGCTAAGTCTCTTTTAACTTGGTCCAATGTGAGTACTTCCATGAACATCTTTGGAAGAAAGCAAGTTCAGGATGTCCTAGATTCTCAGATGTTTAACATTCAGTGTGACTCTTAACTCTTGTACTTTTTAGAATTTTAAAAATAAAATGAGAATTTACTCTTGCCCATTTAGATATAGATATTTCTGCTGAAGGTTTTCAGAAATGTTGTCCTGCTATGCCATTGTCAAAGCCAAGAGCCTTTCCTCTTGACATATCTGATTAAACCCCAGTACTGGGGGGGAGGGGGATTCCATAATAAGAATCCTGACATGCATTTTTTTTTAATGTGGAGAAAAGACACACTAGTGTATGTGCAAAAGGAAGAGTGGTAATAGTAATATGAACTACAATTCATTGATCACATAATAGGTACCACACCCCTACTGTTTTCTTCATATTATTTTTACATTCATAAAATTTTGGTGAGGTAATTATAACCATCTCCATTTGATAGTCAATAAAACTCAGGATTGCTGAGTTTCAGAACTTTACAAACCTCACACAGTTGGTAACTTTTAAAGGATGGCTCTTAATCTAACTTTCTGATCACACTGCCACTGTCTAATTGTCACTAATTCTATTATTACAGTTTCACTCTGGTCCTGAAAAATTAACCCAATTTATTTGATCTTTTTTAATCTCTGATATTCTTCTGTAAAAATGAAATGTTGATATAAGAAATGTCCAAACCTGTAGAAAATTTTTATGAGTTTATTTGAGCCAAACTGATGATAATTGCTAGGAAGCAAAGTCTCAATGGATTGAAAAAATGCTCTTGAGAATGGCAGTTTTACAGCTTATTTTTTTACATTAGAATCAAAGGAGAAAACATAAGGGGAATTGTTGAGTGTGTTTTCCTCCATGTCCCGTGTGGTTCAGGGTTCAGGACCTGGAAGCGGAGCCGCACACAAATGAAAGAGAAGAGACAAGAGATAATTTGGAAATATTGGGGGACCAGGCGGGCAAGTCCAACTCAAGGGGAAGGACTTCCACTG
>NW_005371132.1:665688-669680 GCF_000412655.1 Myotis brandtii
GTGGGAGAGAAAACCCCCCCCCCACGGGGGGGGGGGGGGGGGGGAGGGGGGGGTCTCTGTCTACTACGCTTATCAGCCAGTGAAGATAAGAAACGGTTTCCCACAGGGAATTACATGAAATACATTGGTGGTAGATTAAGGAGGTGGGAGAAAGCAAAGCAGGAAACTCAGATTGGATAAAAAACAAAATTGAGAGACAAATATGTACTTTTTAAAAAACATTGGTTGGTATAAGATAGTTAATACTTAACATTTACAGAACATAGAGGTGGTATTTAGGGAAGAAGATACCAATGAGGGATTCTGTGATCTCCTTGCTCTGGTCTGGTGGGTGTATCCTGAGGGGAAAAAGGGGATTACTTTGAATGCAAAAAGACAATAGACAGCCAGGCCAGTGTGGCTCAGTGGTGGAACATTGACTTATGAACCAGGAGGGATTGATCCCCAATGTGGGGCATGCCGGAGACAGCCGATCAATGATTCTCATCATTGATGTTTCTACCTTTCTCTCCCTCTCCTTTCTCTCCAAAATCAATAAAAATATATTTTTTAAAAAAGACAGTAGATAGGCTTACTTAAGGTAAAGATTTACCTTTGGAAGCCACAGGCCTAGGATGTGACTATCAGCCATGATTCACTTTTAGTTAGGAATTTTTATGTTCAGATCATTGGAGCCATCCATTGGTTTCTGAGTTTATAGATCTTGTCAGGTTTAGTATGTGGCCCCTTTCTAAAATTTATTTATTTATTTTTATTTTTAAAATATATTTTTATTGATTTCAGAGAGGAAGGGAGAGGGAGAGAGATAGAAAAATCAATGGTGAGAGAAAATAAGTGATTGACTGCTTCCTGCATGCCCCCTACTGGGGATCAAGCCCACAACCTGGGCATGTGCCCTTGACTGGAATTGAAACTGAGACCCTTTGGTCCGCAGTTGGACACTCTATCCATTAAGCCAAACCGGCTAGGCATGTGGCCCCTTTTTCTTGTCCATAATATCAAGGGACTCAAGTGAAATTAACACATGCATATTAACAGCTCTGTAAATTATAAATCACTATTAATAAACATCTTAATATTACAATATTTTGAAAAACCTATTATTTCTCAAATAGCTGTGGGAAATAATGGAGGTCATAAATAAATCAAAATCAGATTCAGTTTAAATTGGGTCAAAACACAGTATAAAAGTTATTTGACTTAAATAGATTTATTTGGTTAAAATTAAACCCTATATTTACAAACACATTTATCAAAAACATTTTTCCAGACATTACCCAAAAGTAAAAACTGAAAGAAATACAATAATTAAGGAACACTAAAGATAACATAAATTCCCTTATGAACAATGGACAAAAGTTTATTCGCTTTGTTAAAATAGACCATTTTCTATACATAGCAAATATTCCACAATAGAGTCCAATTTTTCCATATTAGAATGGGGCCTTGGTTAACCAGGCACAGTCCAACTTATCCCTTCTTCATCCAAAACACCAACATCTATGACAGATGCAGTTTCCAACTACAAGATCTTTGCCCTATACCACTCCTCCCTCACCCCATCCTCAGTCCCTTCATGGCTATCAACAGAAGGAAGTAAACATTGGCCCGGAAGATTGCAATTCTGACAAAACTTCATAGTAACCAAAGTAGAAGAGTACATTGTCCTCACTTCAACATGTGATCATGTTTCCCAAGTGTTAAATAAGAGACACCTTCGGATAGAGAGACATATTCCAAAAGGGGCTTTATTGCTTTCTCTTTCCTCTACCCTATACCTCAATCTACATATCATGGGTGATTTCAAGTACTTTTTTGGAGTTATTTGCCTATAATTATCTTAATAGCATTCTCTCTCTCTCTCTCTCTCTCTCTCCTCTCTCTCCCTTAATATATAGATGATAGATAGATAGATAGATAGATAGATAGATAGATAGATAGATAAGGAAGCTACAGTTTTGCCACCCTGAAGCTGCCTTTTGGGATATTGATTTTAAACTAATTATTAAGAAGCAAAAGACTCAGAAAGAAATTTTGTCCCTTCGTCTTTCCTCAGGAAGGAAATCTTAGGATGCTTGCCTTAGCCTAATTCTAATTGAGTATGGTGAATGGGATGGCCTCAGGCTCCTGATAGCTAGATCTCCCCTGTGTCTCATTGAAGCAAGATTTGCCTGCCACGTGTGCTCTGCTCTTCCTCAATTTCCTGTAAATCATCCATTCTCACTTTTGAAATCTAAGATCTTGACCCCCCTTTTCTTCCATTGTCCAAAATGACATATGTACTCTATTTTGCCTCACTGTCTTTGGAATTTTCATGAATTCCCATGGGTACATATTAAAATTTGATTTTCTTCTGCTAATCTGTCTCTGTTAATTTGATTAGCCCAGCTAGAAGAATTTAAAAGATGATAGGAAAAAGTATTATTTTTTGCTATAATCATAGGATGTGCTTTGACTTCACTTCCCATTCTAACTTTTCTGTTTCTTGAGCCTAGTTTCAAAACAATTTTGTTCTCAATCTCAGATGGCATAGGATAGTCAAACACCAACACTGGAAGAACAGTGGGTAGGGGAGCATGAAGAAGGGATACTGAGTCTGAGAAAAAGATGAGGCTTTATGGGGTGTTAGAGAGAAAGATTATAAGGCAAAACTTCTATCTAGATTCCCAACCCCTAACACTGCCACATTCACACCATTCCTCTGAAAGTGAGTCATATATAGTACACCTGAACTATAAGACTATATTCCCACATAGCTAAGAACTGAAACTGTACCTTTCAATAACCCATGGGATTGTCCTTGTTATCCTACTACTTGTGTGCAGGGGAGGTTTGTGTGAGTCTATGTGTATGTGTTGGGGGGGGCGGGGATAGGAGGAGGAAGGTTGGCCTTGCCCCAGTGCAGTCTGGGATCTTTCTGAAGTTAGGTGACCTTCAGATTCTTGACTCAGTCAGGAAAGATTCCAAAGATGAGTCAGAGTGAGAACAAAGCAATTTTTATTCAGGTAGAGAAAGAGAAAGAGGCAAGGGTCCAGGTGGCTCTGTGAAAGAAGCAAAAAGTACGTGTCCTAGTGGAGGAGGGCCAACTTGCCAAGTTGCACTGATGGTCAGTTAGTTCCTGGGATTTTATGGGTTTCCATTTTAAATTTTGTGGTGCCAAATTCTGTCTCTGCCTCCTGGTAGGGAGGGGACCTTGCTGTTGTGACTTCCAGGACCCCATAGGGGTTTCCTGCCCTAAATTGTTTCCTTATGATCATGTGCAGAAGCAATGGGGCTTTGGTGAGAGGATGTCAGCTCCTACTTCCTTGCACCACTTGTCGGGATTATTCCCTAACTTCTCTCTATCCTGCCCCATCTAGAACATCTAGAACTCTGATGTTTCTGTTTTATATGCTTCCGCCTCTGTGTATGACTAGTCTCTTATATTTGTTGACACCTTCATTTCACAAGGTACTAGCTGTTAATTCTTGGAAAAAATATTCCAACCCTTTTAGTGTTTATAACAGGTGACTAATGAGAATGTCATTGAAATGTTCATTAAGTATAACAGAGCACTTGATTGGAATTTAGATTTGTGAGTCCAGAACTGGGTCATGCATGCTAGTGATACATAGTTTACAGAAAAAAGAATAGAAACTCAAGAGATCCAAAGGTTGCATCAAGTCTTATGAAGGGGTAAAGTTTTTGCCTATGTGTTATTGGATAATCTTAAGTATAAATAATATACTAAAGTCAACACCCTGTATGGCATCCTATATAATAAAGAGGTAATATGCAAATTAACCCTCATTCCCTCACAAGATGGCTTCTTATGACCAGGCTGGTAGGGGGGTTAGTGAGGGGTGACCAAACAACTGAACAGCAGGCAGCATGGGGTGACCAGGCTGGCAGGGGTGTTTGTGAGGGGCGACCAAATGACTGAACAGCAGGCTGCATAGGGTGACCAGGCCAGTGGGGGGGGCAGTTAGGGGCGACCAGGTCAGCAGAGGGGG